>NW_025336479.1:14616821-14888499 GCF_004798865.1 Varanus komodoensis | reverse complement strand
CATAATAATATAAAATTAAAATTATCAGTATAAAATAAGTAAATAAATAATATAGGAGGAGAAAAGAGAAGGAAGAAGAAAGTTGCCCTGGCCAGATCATATATTTTAACAATTAAAATGATGTTTAAATAAAAAGGTCTTCACCTGGCGCCGAAAAACCAGTAACGACGGTGCCAGGCGGACCTCTTTGGGGAGTTAACATGTACAAGAGCTGTGGGAAGCCAGTCATGGTAGGAAGGGAGAGAGGACCACTGCAGTGGCAGAGTCCCCTGGGATGCTGCCTGGAGGACCAAGCAAGGAGGAGGAAGGCAGAGGGAGAGAACAATCTACAATAAGTTCCATTGTTGGTTGGTCTCCATGTGGGTTGTTCACAAAACAACCAGCCAACTGTGGCTTATTGCCAGGGTGACACATCATGACATGCACACCTTCCCATTCTTGTAACCGGGAGTCCAGAGCCCTCAGAAGGAATTCAACAGGAATGAAAAAGTATGTTATAGATTTATTTGTCCATTTATATCCATGATCCTTCATTGAGGTTAAAAAATCTGCACCTAAAATAGGCACAGAACGCTGCGGTCATGGTCTGCAGTTTTGTACTCCACACCTGTGATGAAGAAACTAAACTGTCAGCATCATTTTCATCCCCTTGCCATTTTTTTGGTTGATGGTGGCTGCTGTCCTCAGAAAAGTTCCCAAGAAAATAAAAGTGGGGGCACATAGAATTTTGTGGAAGAGTGCAAATGTGCATCATTCAGAAGGGTATTTGGGCCAAAAAGCAAGCAAACAAGCAAAAAATCCTTTGGCATGAAAAGATGGGGGTTTTATTCCCATTAAAATGAGTTCTTCCCTAGAGTCCACAGATCATTGTTCACTTAGTAGAAGTTTTCCAGGAGGAATTTTTTCCTCCTCCCTCCAATTCACCTTCCATCTGTTCCTGGACACCTGAGGTAAGTGGATCCAGGCAAAGGAGCTTTTGCTCACCACATCCTCCCTTGCCAAGGACACAAGTGCTGGACCAAAGAAGACACTGCCCCAACTTACCGTATTTTTCACTCTATAAGACGCACCTGACCATAAGACGCACCTAGTTTTTAGAGGAGGGATCCATGGAAAGCTTCCTGATAATCACAGGCACATTCCCCATCACTTCCCCATGGGCTTCATTAAAAGACGGGTTGCCATTTGAAAATGCACACCAACCTGTGATTAACAGCTCTCACCTGTGCCAGAGGAGGGGGGCGGAGCAGGGCATGCTGAGCGCGTGCCGGCCAGGTGTGGTGCAGCCGGACCGGCAGCGTGCTGGTGGTGGTCTTCCGGGCAGCGCGGCGGCGGCAGATCTTCCTGGGCGGTGGGGGTGAGCAGTCCATCTCTCCGTGCAGCCGGGGGGTTAAAGCCCGTGGCTGCTCCTCCTCTGCACCGCTCCCCCTGAGCGGCACAGCTCTCAACTGCGCTGGAGGAGGGGGGCAGAGCAGGGCACGCCGAGCACGTGCCGGCCAGTTGGTGCCACGTGGTGCAGGCGGGCCAGCAGCGTCCCGGGCATCGGGCACACACACATTCGCTCTATAAGACGCACAGACATTTCCCCTTACTTTTGAGGGGGGGGGGGAAGTGCGTCTTATAGAGCGAAAAATACAGTAGTTTATCCACAGTTCAGGTAGAAATTTAGCTGATTTACTGACCAAAGAAATAGGGGCAGCTTTAGACAAACTAAAAATACTCCAACTCCCAACTGACTCATCTTACCCCACCAAGTAATGAATAATTGTGTTCCATCGCTTTTTTTCTGACTCTGCCTTCCCTCTCTTGCCTACCTGTGTTGCTGTGGAACCAGTTTACCTTGTGGTCCCTGACTGCACCTGAGTTAGCTTCCTCCCATGCACTTCCCATTTCTTTCTTCCTCCCTTCTTGTTAGGTACCAATCTTTCCCATTCCCTGAAAACACTCGAGTGGTCCCTTCCCTCTCTTGGTCCTTCATCTCTTCTCCCAAGCCTCTTTATAGAATTAACTAAATAGCTTCCAGTATCATTTGAATGCTGTTCACTCATAAACTTCTTTTGCTTTTGTTAAAATCCACATATTTCATCATTATAACCTTTGGTTGCTGATTGCCTTTCCCACCTGTGTGCCCCAATTTCTGCCACACCTCATGGCAACTTTTAGTTAAAGATCCTAACTTGTGTCCATTGCAGTACATGTGCACAACTAGACAAGCTATACATGAGGGCACATGATAACCATATTCACCATGATTTCTAAGGTCTCAGATTTGGTCACTGAGTTCTCATTTGAAGATACCCTGCTACAGAGTGTGTCCTTATTCGTGTTTCTTTGTGCTGGAGTCACAAGGAGATGCTCTGACTTCCAGACCTTGGGATGGAGTTTGGATGCATGGACCAACTCCTTGGAATTCTATATGTATACCAGTGTCTGTGGGCTTTGCCTGTTGTTATCCAAACCCAAAGAAAAGACCCTTTTAAACCAGAAATATCTTCTTGAAATACCTCAAGTGTGAATATTTTGTGAGTTCTCATTTCCTAAAGTAAACCATATTTTCTAATACTTTACTGGACCTGTGGATTTAAAGCCTCTGTGTCTACCCACGCTTGAAACCTTTTTGTGTTCATGCTACTAGCAATCAGATACATATGGGGTTTTTCTATAAACAACAGAGGCACAAGGAAATGCCTAGAAGGAGCATAGAAATATATTAATAATAATTGCTTATTAAAGTTTCTTTGCAGGGGCGGCAGCTGATAGGTGCCATTTCATGAGTTTTGAATATTTTAAGGGAGCTGACTTCAGGTTCAGGTGTGGGGGGCTATGAAAAATATCTTGTTTGACCCCCTTGCCCCCAAAATCTCTCCGCAAGCATAAACGAAGGGTCTCTACATTCATAGTCCATGCAGGTAATGCATTAAACAGAACCTGCCAACGATCTCCATGTCATGTATTGGACTCCAGGGTAGAAGATCAAGGCAGGGCTGGCTTTCTTTCGCTGATTAGAACAGTTGGGACACAGACCCAGCACTGCAGTGATTTCTGCAGTCGTAAGCTGCCTTCAGCACCCACAGCCAGTGCCTTTTCCTTCCCCCTCTCTCTGTGTGTGGTGGGCAGACTTCGCTTCTGTTGCTGAATGACAAAAGAGAATGGAAGCATGTGACACCTGCTCTGCATGAGTAAATTGGCTGGCGAAGGCCGAAGGCAGTGAAAATCAAGTCCAATGAGACTCTTCGGGGAAGAGAGCAAGCAGAAATTGCCCTCAGGTTCGAAAAGTAGTCACTGCATTAGTTCCTCAATTTGAAGCTTCTCAGTGGCTGAAAGGAAAGCAATCACAGTGAACTACCACTGGAGAAACTGAAATCATTTAAGAATCATGTCAACTCCAATTTGTTTTATTCAATCTCTTCTCAACACAACCAGATGCTGCTCATTCCAAAGCCCCTTAATTTCAGCACAGAGTGTTAGGTTTTCTCTTTCTGTTTCTAATTGTATCTAGGCTACATATGCCTTCATCAAATTGTTAGGGCAATTGCCTCTGGTATGGAGCTTGTGGGGTGAGGGGAGGAATGCTTCCTATGCTCAAGCTTAAATTGTAGGAAGGATTTCTTTAATGGCATCCTTCTGATCCTTCCACCAACTATCTTCTGAACTGATAAACCATCAGATCCATCTGTCCTTGACTTACATGGGACCATCGACAAGCCTGCAGAAAAATATAATGCCGTTACACAAAGTAAACCAAAGCACTTAAGTAGTGGGGGTGGGAGAAATGGTTGTAAATGTAAACAGAGTTTATACGTGTGTATAAAATCCGTCTCTAATGCATTTGTCCTTGCACTATTCCCGGAAAATGCAGGAGAACTATTGCCCGTGTATAAGCTGTGGCAAAAGAGACCGTAGAACATCCTGCTGCGCTATAGTAAAAATGCTCAACGTAGCCTAAGTATGCTATACGGAGACATTATAGGTAGAATAAAGGATACCTCCTGAGAAACAATTTCTAAACATCTGTACAAATACAGTCCTGAAGGATTGATGCTTGAGACAGAGAGATTCAGATTCAGAACTGCCTTTCTCTCTATTTCATGCCAGCAATGCCGGTGGAGGGTGGAGATTTTCACAGCTTCCTTTTTTCTGCTGTAAAATCTAGCTGACTTGCCTATGGGTGGGGAAGGTGGGGAAGGGTGGCAGTGGAGAGGCTCTTGGGCTGAGTGCACCCAGGCCTTGCTTCATCCCTCCTCTCCCCACCCACGGAAATGTCCTTTAGTCACCTCGGCCCAACCTCTTCCAACATTAGTATTCCATCCTCAAAAGAGAACCCATCACAGTGCTTTCCATAGGAGCTGCAAGAGGTGTGGGGATGATGGAGGAGGATCCCTTTCCTTTCAGTGTCTGGATTTGCATGATACAACAACCCACCATGGCTTGTAGGACACTGCGTTTTGTCAAGTCCTGTAAATGTGGGATGGGTTTGTTAGGATGACTTATTTCTGGCTTATATGCCACTCTGGCATGGCAGTGCTTACAGGTGAGTTTGTTTAAGCCATGATGGATTGAGTCATCTGGGTTCAGATGACGTCTGTGTTGAGATGACACAGTAACCCATCATGAGTCAAGCCCAGCCACACAGAAGTTCTTGTTGTTCTTGTCCAGTGGCTAACAGGTTTCTGCCAGTGCCAGCTTCCCCGAAGTGCCCAGCTGGCCAAAGCTTCCTCTACTCCCCACCACTACCACTCTTCATTTTCAGCTCACTTTTTTCCTTGAGGTCACAAAAACCTCTTTTCAAGCCAGTTTTTGTGATCCCAATGTACCCATTCGTGAGCAGTCCCTCCAAGGGTCACCAGTGTTATTATGAAGGGGTTGCCACGGGTTTAATTTTTTAACCAAATTTTTGCCAAGTCCAACCAGCACCTGCCCCACCCCCTGCAACAGTGTCTATGTAGCTGACAAGAAGCTTCCTCCAAATGCATTTTTAAGAGTGTGGGATAAAAAGAGGAGAGCTTAAAGAAACAGCGAGAGTTTTGGGTCTGCAGGATCCTGTATTTGCCCTGTGTTCACTCCATTTCCCCACCATTTCTGAGTTGCTGTTGCCCCAGAACATGAAAAATTAGTAGGAGTTCCCCCTGATGATCATGGCAATTGCTCCCAATGGCAACCAATCTATCTGGGGAAGCAGTTCCCACACACACTGGTAAGCCCACTATTTGTTTATGTTCCCACGGTGGCAGCTTGAGAACAGTGGCAAACTGGGGAGTCACTGGGGAGTCATGGGCAACACTGGGGAGTCATGGGCTCCCACCCCAAAATGGGAATGTTGCTGCAACAAGTATCCTTTTTTTTGCAAGCAGCTGTCTACTTGTGTTTTTGAGTGCATGAGGAGCTGAGTTTGACAGCTTTCAAACTTCAAAAGGAGACATTTACTTACCTGCATGCTTTGGGTGGATTTAACTTTACCAGTGGGCTCCACTTGTTGCCCAGGAGCCATCCTAGGGTTTCATGGTCACTCCCCAGTAACTGCAATCATCCACAGGTGTGCACAGGCAGTGCTGGTGGTGATGACTTTCAACATTCCAAATATGCTTATTTTTAATTAAAACTACTTGATCTACCGGGCAGGTGCTTCATGGAACCACAGGTGACCTCTGGAAAGACTGCTTGAGAATGGGCAGAGAGGGATCGCACACCTGGCTTGAAAAGCAGCTTCCCTGATCTCAGAAAGGATTTGTTCAAGTAGCACCCAAGTTGTGGCATGCCGAAAAAGGCTCGTGGCTGATGGCAGGGAGTGAGGCAGAGAATCCTCCGTGCTTCTGCAGAGTTCCTGAGATTCCTGTGGGAGAACTGAGAGGCAGAGGTGGGAAGTCAGAGCCACAAGCCGCCTGATGGTCTGCTGGAAAGAGCATGGCCTCCAGAACAAACAAACCACACTGTGTGGCTTGTGCTGCAGTGTGGGTGATGGTGTCTTCGGAATCCTCCCTATAGATCTGTGAGAAGAGCAAGGAATCAAAAGCATCCTACGGCTGTTCAGATGCCGCGAGAAACGATTCTGCACTTTCCACTGTTGGCCTCAGCACTGGGAGATGTTAGAGACCATCCGCCAATACTAGAATGAGCCAGTCTGCTATGATGTCACTTTTGTCACACACCCCATCTGAGCACTGGCCACATGCATATGCTGAAGCGACTTTTCTCCTCAGAAATTCTTTGAAAAAAGCTGTAAGGTGGTCTCTGTACTAGTGAAGCTTGTCTGATCCTTACTTTATCTTTGATCTTGTTTAGGGGTAAAGACAGAAATTTAAGGAAGGCTGACTTTTGGTTCAAGATTTTATATTTTTAAAATATTCATTCATGAGGACTGACCAGACATAATGAGTTCAGTAACTCTGAGGTTTAAAAACAGAAAGGAAAACTAAGGTACCAAGGGCAGGCACCGGAAAACCATTTACTATAAAGCTGGACAGTGATTAACAAAATGGTGACTGCAGGTGCAAACAGATTTAGACCAAAGCAATTAATTGTGCCTTAACCTGCTGCGTTTGTCTATAGCACTCATCATCCCCAGCCAGCAGCCATACCAGTTTGAAATGCTGAGGTTGTAATCCAACAGACCTGGAAGACCTCAAAGACATCGAGAAGGCTACCTTACAGACTCCACTGGAACTTCATCGTAGCTGATGCCAGGGTCCGTTTCTTCAACCACTAATCCTCAGGAAACATGAAAGCAGAACACAGCAGCTTATTTTACCAGAATGAAGAGGGCAATTCTGTACATGTCTATGGTTCTACTGCACTTCAAGTGTATTTCTGTTGAACTCAGCCGAGCCTCTGTTATATTCCAGGCTAAGTCAGCTAGGAGAAAGTCATCCATGGATGTCTGAACCTTATTGCTAAGATGGCTTTGTCTGCATGACTTCGTAAATGCTGAAACCTGATTATATGTTGTTAGTACTCTAGTAAATAGCAGGCTCGTGTTATCAGCACAAATCCCCTTCTTTTCCAAGAGGCTTCTGCCAACACAGATATCCTGAAAATTGGGTTGTGTTTTAAGCTCCTTGGCAAAATGAAGCAGCATAATGATTGTTCATATGAACCCTAATTCATCTCCTATCTTTTAATGTTTATTATTTAGTGCAGACTAGGCTAGCACAGACACAGCAACTAAAGAACAGCAACTAAAGTTTGAATTAAGAGTGTGGTTGAATAATCAGAGAAAAGCTGCTCCACCAAAATGTTCATGATCTTATTGTAATGCCTGCTACAAAGTAAAATTGCTACCAAAACCATTCTCAAAGGACAACTGCAGCAATACACAGTTTTCAAAGAAGGATAAATTATGACATTCCACCATCTGAGGGTTGATCATTCCTGCTGAAATGAAGTTTCAGTATTCATTTTGTTGGATTTTTAGCAGAGATACTGTAATCAAGAGGCATAAATTCATTGATCATATTCAACTTTTTCCCCTTACAGGCACAATTCTGTACAAAGTAAGACAGGAAAAGAAAGGGTTTGTTGGGGTCCTTTCTTCTGCATAAGAGTGTATAGGATTGCACTCTAAGCTGATTAGTTTAAGACATATCCCTATGTCTACCAGCAAATAGAGACTTCACTTTCACGTGTTGATCATAGTCTCCTTTGTTTCTGTTACCGAGCAACTTATCTGGCACCCATGCTATGCTTTTTCTGGTGCTAGGTGAAGAAATTCTTATTTTCTCAGACATTCTGCCCTTTTAGTTCTTGTTCCTCTGTCCCTGTATTTTTAAACTTCATATTGCTGTAAGGTTTTACTTCGGGTTTACTTCTCTTTTATGCTTTAAATGTTTGTACTTTAACAGTAGCCTTTTAAAGTTTATCTTATGCTGTGTTTTATGGATTTAATTGCTGTGAATCACCCTGAAAACCTTGGCTATTGGGTGGTAAAGAAATGTAATAAATATATATTTAAATATTTAGAGGCATATACAATGGGCCACATATGCGCCTGCTGATTCTTTTGTAATGTGCTTCTACAGGTGGGACCTACTGCTATGGGAATGTAGCACTTCTTAGAATAAGTGCTGAAATGAACAGAAATCATTTCTGGATCGGGACTGGCTGGTAGAACTGCACTGTGCTAGCTTTGGAGACCTGCCCCTTTCCAGGTATTGGCTATTTCTGCTCATTTTGCCTTGCGCCTGGAAGTGCTAAATCTCCTCTCCGGGTCCCGTTGGCAGAAGGTAATAAGCAGGGCAGAAAAGAATCAGTGGGAGCTTCAGCACTCCATTGCCCAGGTCATTTTATCTCTGCTGCAAGAGACAGACAACCAAACAAAATAGTCTTCCCTAACTGGTGTATTTTTCTGGCTTCTGTCTCTATAGTGATAACTCAATGGCTGGCTCTAAACAATGCTCTCTAATTTTCAATGCAATGTGATTTTTCAAATAGAATGAGAGGAGTTTAAACTTGGGTGCCATGAAATAAATTCCAACTTGTTTCAGTCACTTTTTTCGGCATCTTTTGATCTGAACTTATAAAAAGAAACTTAGATGAGCCAGCATCTACTTGTCATTATCACAGCATAGGAAATGCTTGCCAATTAGGACTATGCATACCAATTTCAATCTTCAGGAGTGCTAAAACACTGATGGAATCTTTCATCCTGCTCTCAGAACCATATTGATCCTATCTGGCCCTTCTTCTAAGACACCATCCTGGAGTTGGTGCTGCAACCACTTGAGGTTCTCTTCTTAATTTCAAAAGTTACATATAAATGAACATTGCTAGAAAAGGCTTCCAGCTGCACTCACCATGCTTGTGAATGCATAGCAGGTTTTTCATACCACAGTCTCTGGGCTTCTCTCCACGAGCTCTTGAACCATCTTACTGAGGCTTCCTCCCCTTCCATTTTCTTTGCAGAAGCACCAGAGCATTCTTCACATACATAAGGGTCCCCACACCCCGCCAGGGTTTCCCTCCTAGCTTTTCTGTGTGTGTCATCACACAACACAAAGTAGTACTGTGGTACAGAGCAGACAAGCAAAATTGCTATACGCCTCTATAACAAATAATGGTGACATCCAGGAAAATGTCTCACTTTCCTCACTCTAAAAGTGTTGCAAAGAAGGCAACCAAGGATGGAGGCCTGGGAGGATGACATTTTGTAAAGGTCCCACAGAAGTCCCTGACTGAGGAATAATGAGTTCACAATAAATGCCTCACGTACAGAAGCCCTTAATCTACAGAAAGAGGACCACCTGCGACATGGTTACTTCATGACCCAATGTCTGACCAGGAAATGGCTCCTGGTAACACCTTCTTTTTTCATGTATCTCCTATGTGGACACCCTTCAAGCTTCTTACAAAGTATCAAAGGACATAATATTTTTCAGTCTATGATTTAGCCACATACCTTGCCCATCCATGAGGCTTTTACTGTGTGTTCATGGTCCCCCACACACAGAAGTTTGTGGGGCCCTTTCATGCCACTGTGATCCTCTAGAGTCACCCTCATGTTTCCTAAAACTTTTAGCAGGTTTCGTCCCATCTTGTCTCGTTTTGGTTTTGGTTCTTGGTTTTGTTTTGTTTTTTGTTGTTTTTGTTGGGTTTTCGTGTTGGGCTTTGTGTTGTGCGTGGAATATATTGCAGCAAGGAAAGCCTGGTGTTACACTTTAAACCACAACATACACAGACAAAAGCCTGGTGAGAAGCCACAAATCCACCAGTCTACAGCTACACCACGGTACCACCTTGTGGTTGGGTAATAGAATATATAGAAGGTTAGACAAATACAGACCACTGGGGGCAGCAGGGTGCCGGGATATATAAAGGACACACTTTTCCTCCTGCAATGGAAGTGGAAGGAGAAGCTTCAGTAAAATAGCAGTAAAGCCCTAACCCTTAATATAGAAATAACCCCTAATTCCCTCAGTAGTTCCCAAGCTTCTCCCTATAGCTGCTTCACTCTAATTATCTCATAAACTTGCCAATATATTGAGGATAGTAGTCAATATGTTTGCTTCCCCCTGCTGAATTATCTTGTTATATGTATTTCCCCTTTCTGTCGCTGTTTGTTTGGTTGCTTCAAAATAAGATTTATACTGGATCTGTGGAGTCTTAGACTACATTTCCCAAAAGCCCCTGCTGAGACTTTAGTCCCTGAGGATTGCCATGGAAGAAGAAGAGAAGAGAAGAGATTACAGCTTGGGAATGGGTCTGGAAGGATCAATGAAGTGCCAGTGGAATTTGGAGACAGAATACACAATTTCCATTAGCAACTTAGAAATAAAGCTAACTCTGGCATACAAATGGGTTATGGGCTGAGTGCGAAAATCCCTTGAAAAGTAAGATATTGAACATATATATTAAAGAAGCTGTGCAATGTTACTGTTGAACAGACAAAAAACATTGAGCTGTTACAGGTTAAATCCATTTCTTTTGGAGACCTTCTCTGATTAGCTATCCCAATACAACACTCCTTTGTTAGCTACCTGTCAGGGTGATTGCTAGAAACCATCAGGATTAGTGCAGCGGTTGCCAGCTCTGAAGTGCCTCCAGTTCTTGCTTTCAGTCCTGATTATGACAGGCATGGCTCTGATTTCTAAATATGTTATAATTCCATGATTGGTTTGGCTTTTCAGTGCCTTTCTATATTTGTAGAGCAGGTGCAGACATCTGGTAAAGAAATTTCACCTCAGGAAAAGACATGGCAGATGACTGGATTCCCGCATGGTTAAATGTTCACCTTAACAAAGTTCGTTGCATCTTGAGAAGTGGCTGTTTGCGTAAATGGAAGTCTTGTTGAAGGGCAGTGGTGCTGGAGACTGACTTTCCCTAGTTCACTGGCATCTGTATTGGATGGCTGTTAGATTTTATTATTGATGTTACTTTCAAATGTGTAGATCATACATTTGTCCCATGAGGATTTGAGGGTGATATACATAAAAATCAAACTTCCAATAAAATAAAAATAAAAGCATACCTAGTTTAAAGTTCTGGAATTTGCTCACATACCTTTGCCCAAGAGCTCCTTCTTCCCAGTATGGGACATCCTCTCCTTTAAGGCAGCCTTCCCCTACCTATGCATTTGTACTGTAACTCCCAGAATTCTCATCCAGCAGAGCCATTGACTGGGAATTCTGGGTGTTGCAGTCCAAACATGTTTGGAAGGCACAAGGTTGGGGAAGGCTGTTTTAAGGTCTATGCAAGATTACCCTGTTGCCCTGTGGTGCTTGCTTCCTATTTATTTGATTGTTATTCTTTTTTCTTTGTTTGCTTGGGTTTTTATGCTCACAGGCGTTTAGCAAGAAACTGTTTCATGTTGGCTTTGCTCTACTTTATATGAATCCTTGTTATGGTGTTAGGACCGCAAGGGTATGAAATGGGCTCCCATGGGAGGTGATTGAGGCTGCATCAGTGAGGATGTTCAAGGATAGGCTAAACATCACATGGGCATGTCGTAAGTGGAGCTGGCTGGAGCTGGGGGTCAGACTAGATGGCCCGAGACCCCTTCTGACTTACTGTTTCTATGTTTCTATATATTATGCACATTCTTCAAAAAGTTGTACAATGTACTCTTACTGTCTAGATCTTTGTCGAGATTACACAGGGTGTATGTATAATAGGGTGTATGGATTTTGTTCTGTTTTGTTTCAAGTATCTTAAATAAGCCATAGTTGCTTCAGATTTGTGAACCAGCTCAAAATTAAGAGGTTTGGCTTTTATTTTAATTTACTCATTTAATTTTTAATTATAGCTATTTGTCCAGTTGTCCTCTGATACTGTACTGGCTTTAATGTTGTGTATCTCTTTGAGAACATGTGTGCCCATTGGGCAGGGCTTAAATTCAAAAGTTAAAGCAATAAGGAGAAAAACCCCCAGTGCTTGACCTCATTCCCTTCTCAGACGAGATCAATTACCAGGCATTTAGAGCTTTAAACCATGAAAAGAAAGGATATTCATAGTTAACGACGCCATCCTACTGAATATTCACCCAAGCCTGCATTTCCTCCAGTGGGAATTCTGCATGAAAAGGCGGCTCGGCTGCACTGGCTCTCTCTACCCAGCCGAAAGCACCTGCTGTGCTGCTCAAAGCAAGAGGTCTGACACCGCAGTCATTTCAGCGCAGAGTCGATCGGCCATCCCGGCAGCAGCAGCGCTCGCATGAGAAGTGCGCTGGCAAAAAGACTCAGAGAGAGTGGCAGGCAGGTTATTCCTTCAAGCCAGAGGAAGGGAGGGGGGGGGGGGGGGAGCAGGTACCTTGGGAAGAGAAGGCTGGATGCACTGCTTAAGGATGTGGAAAGGAAAGCCTTCTGTATAAATGAAGTGTGCCGTCATCCTATCGACCCGCAAACATAATTGTATTTGCTGAATCTCATTGTGTCTAGACACCAGTGTACTCAGGCCCATTTATTTGGGGCTGCAAGTTTGGTCCAGCCAGTAGATGATGCATCTGGCCCATCCCAGCTTGATTTATTCTCCGAAGTCAATTTTCATCCCTGACTGAAATTAGCATATCAGCCTAAAAATGTTGGGAGTCGGGGGGGGGGGGGGAGAGAGAGAGAGAGAGAGAGAGAGAGCGCGAGAGAGCGCGAGAGAGCGAGCTTGAACCATTTGGTAAGGAAGAAAGCATTGCTGTTATCTGAGTGGAGGAGTGTGAGAGATGGCCATGCCTACCTTGTGAACTGAAAGCTGGTGGCGACCCTACATATGAGCCACCAGTGGTGCTTCAGTCGATTTCCTGCTTGTTTTGTAGACACCTGCAAAATCCAAGTTCTTACATGAACATTTTCTATCAAACTATGGGGGCTCTGGGGAAGAAGAGGAAAGGTTTCTTCGGTCCTTCACTTTTTCAGTCACAGCAGAAGTGATGATAACTCCCTTTTTTCCCCTTCTTTATCCGGAGTCTCAAGAATGAGAGCAGAAAATGTTGCCTTCACTCTGAATAGGCTTCATGGTGATGGCTGGTGATCTATATCTGACATGCTTCCATGACACAGTAAGTAAATGTAATCCTTATAAGTAAAAGAATGGCCATCTTACCTCTTACAAATACAGATCCTTTCCCCTTTTGCAAGGCCTATTATAAACATGATTTCTGTGAACACTAAGCAGACAAATTAATTTTAAAAATGTTTCTTACCATAGCAAAGCATGAAATTCAAGTCATCATATGTGCAATGTTAGCAGTTTAATTCTGGGTTTGGAAAGAGGGTCTAAGCCAAACAAATTATCACTTCCCCTCTCTGCACCTGTCCCTTCCCCATTGTATGGACAGCTCTATGTATAAATCTCCCAAACCTTATTAAACAAGGAGGAAGCAGGAGAGACCCTGTTTCAGCTCTGCTTACTCTAGGTTAGCCAAACAGAAAGACCAATGAAGAAAGGCTAGGGATCCCTTAAACCAGGAATCCCCAACCTTTTAATCAGTAGGTACATTTAAAATGTTGAGTGTGTTGTGGGTGCTCTCGCAAAATGGTGGCCTGGCCATGCCTAGTCACAAAGTGTTCAATTTCTAGAAGGGAAACTTATGATATGACAAGAAGAATAATCTGCTCAGGAGCCTGAGTATAAGGCAGAGGGAGCAAGAGGCTTAGCTCCATGACACTAAACTACTCTTCTGAACCCAACTTGAGATTATGTTGGAAGACAGCCTTCTATTTGCAGCATAGAGGGAGGGAGGGAGGAGCAGAGAGCCTGGTGCCCTCATAAGAAGTGTCCAAGGAATATTGGGGTACAAAATTGGGCATGATATTGGAAACCCTCCCCTAAAACTCCAAAAACTGATAGCAAGAAGTTAGACCAGAGTCCTGGGACTCTTACTGTGTAAAGAAGCATAGGATAAGGTTGTTGATCAGATTTTGATTCCTCTGATGTGCTTCCCCTGCTCTGTCTCACTGTCAGATGCTCTGATTTCATACTATACAAAATTATTTGCTTGGGATTCAAAGAGCTATGTAGGCTTGACGATTTCAAAACCAATTTATCGGGTAGCATTGAAAACTTATCTTCACATAAAAACGGTCTAAAGCCCCTTTGGGCTCACAGAAATAGTTCTTTTGGACCCCAGTGGGATGGTGTTGCCATTACCACAATGAAGATCCCTGCCAGAACAGATACAAGTCTATTCAGGGCAGTGGTCTCTTCCCACAATAACAAGCCAGTTTCCCTTGAGAAACCCACAGGCAAAGCTTGAGTGAAACTGAATCCTTCCACTGATGTTCCTCACCAACAGTACCTGAGCGGTATGTTCAGGGCATAGTGCCTTCAGTGCTGGAGGAAATATATAGCCCTTTGGATTCATAACAGTTGATTGTGTTTTATTTCATGATTTTTATTAACCCCCTTTTAAAGCTATCCAAATTGGTGGCCACCACTACATCTTGAGGTAGTGAATTCACCCATTTAACTATGAGCTGCATGAAGTACTTCCTTTGGTCTGACCTCAGTCTCCCATCACTGCAGCTTATTGGAGAGTCTGAAGGTCTAATGTAAAGCTTATTTGGATTTATATTACCATTTCCATAACACCCATTACTTCATCTACAATATTTTGTGGGGCTGCAGTTCTGCTTTGGTTAACACAGAAGGGACTAAACAGACAGTTAGGGGGTTCTGCAGAGCTGGTTATGAGTCTCTGTTGCTCCTTGCAGGACACGAGCCGTGGCAGGAGGGGCAGTTGCCTCATCCCAAACTGCCCTAATGGAGGTTTTGCTCTCAGAGTGCTGGCCGTGGCCCCATGGGCAGGGCGAAATTAGCCACCAGCTGTAAAGTGGGCGGTGCAGCTTGCTTCCTTCTGGGTCATGCAAGGCGCCGTGGTTCAGCAGGCTTCCCTGTAACCCAAGCGTCTCCAGGTTCCATCAGTGATCCGTTCATACACAGATATTTCCAGCAGTCAAGGCTGCTCCTTTGCCACTGGGAAGATTCTGAATGAGGGAGGCTTCCGAAAATGCTCACCAAGGACAGGCATCCTCAGTGCCCAACTCCTCTGGCCAGCTTCATGCCAAAGTTTGCTCCCGACACCACTGGGGTGGGAAGCTCAGCTGTAGGAGCCACGTCCCGAGAGCCTGATTCTGCCTGTAGTGAGTTCCCAAGATGGGAAACACCCTTATGCTGCCTCAGAGCATGACTCCATCCAGCCCAGCACAGTTGCCATTGGCTGGCAGAGGCTACCCAGGGTTAGAGGCAGGAGTCTCTCACTAGCCCAGCTGGAGAAGCCGGGGTTGAACCTGGGCCCTCCTGGGTGCTGGGCAAATGCTGTGCAGTGAGCCATGCCCCCTCCTCATGGTGGAGAGCCTGCCTCCCTTTGCCACCAGAAGGTCACATGGGGCTTCCCAAGGGCAAGGCTGGTCCCTCTGTTTGTCAGCCAGCAGTGGTTGCAGAGCTGTACCAAGACTTCATGTTGATGGGAAAGCGCCTCAGTGGGGAGGCACCTGTCCTCTTGGGAACCACTTTGCGGGCTGTTTGGAGCCACAGTGCAAATAACAGAGAAACATAGAAACAGAGGGAGTCAGTAGGGGTCACCCAGGCCATCTAGTCTGACCCCCAGCTGCAGCCAGCTCCACTCATGACATGCCTACCATGTGCACGCCCAGTGCAGAATACACTGAGTTGCATTGGAGTTGCCAATGAGGCTCTGTCAAAATCAGCATTCCATTGTTAAAACGTTTGCAAAAGCCAAATGCTGCCTCACACAAGCATGGGATTGTCTTCCACAGACAGTGAGCAAGTGGTATTTTGACTCCGTGGATGGATGATTAGGCTAAATGTCTGTCGTGCAGAAGGTTTATCTACAAACACTGCAACAAGGCTTTAGATTTTTACCACAATAAATGGTTAGTTGCAATCAAATGCTGCTCAAACGAAAAATGTGGCCCATAGCTGTAATTACCAGTCTCTTGACTGAAACAAAGGGCAATTACAACACGCTGAAGAAGCGGGCTCGCAGCCATGAAGCACTTGATTATAGAGTGGGGAGGCAATCAGCAAGTGGCATATTTTTGCCTGCATGGGTCTAAGACAGATCTCATTGGGGGTCTGGGGTGGGCGGGAGTTTTATAGGCTGAGTTAAGTCAAAGATTGTTTCCTGTTTTAATCCCTGCAATGCTGGGTTTTAAAAAAATACCAGCTTGTTCTCGTTGGGGTTTGAACAAAGGGTGGAAACACACTAATTCTGTAATAGTATGGTGGAGCATGTTGCTTTGGGTTCCCAATATGCTTTTACTGAATTTACTGGTTTGTTTGTTTTTGCACACTACTGCAAGTTTGCCTTATCATGCTTGACTCCGGGAGAATAGCCTGTATTTAAAAGCAGCTGCTTGTAATGAATATGATCTCCTGTGGTTATGTGTTCCATAATCACAGACCTGGCAAAAATGACCCCACCCCTCACCTGGGGTCATCTGCGCAGTCTAACATTGTTTGTGGCTGAACACGGTATTGCTGGCTTACCAGCCAGTATCCAGAAGCAAGGAGCATTTCTTTAAACAAAAAGTTGTGTTGTTTTGAATTATTTGCTTTGACACAAATACCTGTGAGTAGGATGGGGGTGGGGTGGGGAAGAACGGCTTTAAGGCAGAGCAACTGGTGGCAAGTTGAAAGTAGAACGGAGGGCAGAAGGAGGCTCATGCAGATGAAGTGTCACTTGTGCAAATTAAAAAGTGAACATAGGTGTCCTGTCAAAACCACCCTTTTAATATAATTTTGGATGAAAACTTCTTGGAACTGTCTTCTGTGCACTCACAAGAAGAACAGAAGTGAAAACTAATGAGAGTGGGGAAATAGAAATATTGGATAATATTCTTAAGAGCATAGCTAGAGGCTTATCACTACCACCACACTCAGAACCCTGATGGAACTCAGAGCAATGGGAATGACAGTCTAGTGCAAGAGGAAGCACTGACTGTCAAGTTGGGAGAGAACCAGTGGTCTAGGCATGGATATGGGATATGGGATATGGGATATGGGTATGGGAACAACAAAAGAAGCGATACAAAGACACGCTGAAAGCCTCTCTCAAGTCCCTGGTTATCAACACCACCTCCCGGGAGGCCCTGGCACCAGACCGATCGACATGGCGCATGCTGATCCACCAAGGCTGCCAAACTTCTGAAGCCAGAAGGACAACCATAGCACAAGAGAAGCGAACACTCCGTAAAGCCAGAGTTGCAAATGTTGCAACAGTGGTACCCACACATGTCTGCCTGACATGTGGCAGAACACTCCATGCCTGTATCGGCCTTATCAGCCACCTGCGGACACACCGTGGACAACTCACAACCCGTTAGATGTCAAGATCCTCATTGAAACCGATGGACGAACATCATGGGAACAATGTAGGGCATTTCTACATGAAGCTTTTAACCTACCACATGACTGAGGATTCTGCTTCCAGATAATTGGTGGAATGTGGGATGGAGAACAACTTTAACACTTCCCTCTCCCCCACTGTTGGGGTTTTTCTTTCTCTCCTCTTCTAGATGTCCTATTATACAACCCCTGGATGGCGCTCCGATATAGTGGAATTGTGCAAATGCACAAGGGTTTCCCCACTCAAATGGCTGTAAAATGCAGGAGAGGCCCCAGGAATGACAGTATCAAGTACAGCCCCTGTAAAGCATCATAACTGAGGAATTACAAGCTCACAATAAATGCTTTGTGTAGCTCAAATGGGGTGCGATCCAAACAACTATTAAAATCACTGCCTGTCCCAAAAGCATTTATTCTGACTCTCTCTGTGCATTACCTTTGTGAAGGGAGCATTGTGCAGTTAAAGAGAACTGCGGGTGCATTTTTAGCCATCCCCATTCCATGCCCAGCTCTGCCCCAAGACCTGTGCTCTGAGCATGGATTTCTGCATCAATGAAATCTACATGTGTCGACCTCTATGCATACTAAGCTTCCACATGTTCTGGGAGCCCATGCAATCAGCCTAAATGCATGGAGGGCATCACAGCTTCCCCAGAGAAGGTTTCCGAACTCAACACATGGGGTTATAGGCCATGTCAGTTCCACTCAGACTAAGAACCTCTGAAACCAAGGTGATGCCAGTTGGACTAACATTGCATACTGCTCCTCTTGAGTGGAGCTGCAGGAGTCTCGTGCCAGCAAGGTGGCATGTGCAGCCCATTCCACACACTTCGTGTGATTATTGCATGAATTCAGAGAGTTCTCACTGCAAATCAAAGTGATAAGATTGCGAGGATCCCTACAATGCTAAGTCCTATAATTGTCTTATGCTTCTTCCAGCGGTCTTATATATCATTTGTCACATGTTACATACCATCTCTCATGGGAAGTATTCTACAGTAGTTTTGTCTTCTGATCCTCTCTAAGCTTTTTGTGAAGTCACATAGGCTTCTTCTATTGTCTTCTACCCTTTTTCTTGATGGAATGTTTGTAATTGTGCCTTTAGAATTTCCTTTAAAAAAAAAAAATCCCCACCCTCTTGGGCTCCTTTTCTCTATTAGCGTCACTTGCCCTGGGACTTTACTTATCATTGTTCTGAGCTTATTAAAATTGGCTTTTTGAAAGCCAGGGCACACATTCGGCTAAATTTGGCTTTTGCTTGCTTTACAATCAAGAATTCAAGCATGGCATAGTCCCTTTCCCCCAGGGTTCTCATAGCTGCCACTTTGTCCACAGGGTCTTCCCTATTGGCTAGGTTCAAGTCAAGGACAGTTGTTCCTCTGATCCCTTCCTCCACTTTCTACTGGACAAAGATTATGGAATGTGCTCCCAGGAGAGGTGCGCCAGGTGCTGAGTTTATATTCTTTTTGGTGCCAGGTCAAAACCTTTTTATTTAATCACTATTAAAAAAAAATAATATTTTAACTGTGTTGAACAGTCACTTTGATTTTGTCCTTTATGTAATTTTTTATTGAATTATGTTATTTATACATGTGATTTTATTGTATTTCAATTTTATGGATTGTGAACCATCCCAAGATGCCAAGGCAAAAGGGGTGGCATACACAGATTTTAAATAAATAAATAAATAAATAAATAAATAAATAAATAAATAAATAAATAAATAAAGTTATCGGCAATCTCTGGGAGATTCCTAACATGTGTTTGGCAGAATTTGTCTCTCAACAGATATCAGGGAAATCGAAGTCCTCCATAACAACAACATTGAGTCTCCTTGAAACACGGGCAGTTTGATTTTCAAAAGTTTATCCTCATCTTCTCTTTGACTGGGTGTTCAATAATGGCTGACTCTTTATTCACTTCAACACCAGGCCAAGACCTTTTTACTTGCCCAGTATTTTAATGGTTGAGTGTTTTTACTCCGTGTGTGTGTGTGTGTGTTGTGCATTAGGTTTCAAGTGCTGTTGTGGATTTAGCTGCTGTATATAAGACATATGGATACAAATACTGTAAGTAATAAATAGTAATAGACTCCAAACACTCTTTCCCTTTTATTTCTTGATCCATTTGTATTAATCCAGATGCCCTTGATGGGGCTATTAAGCTCATCCTCCTGCATTTCTGTGCAGAGATATGTATCTTTAACATATAGTGTGACTCCACCTCCCTTTCTGTTGCTTCTGTTCATCTTAAACCAGTTATATCCTTCAGTTGTTGAATCCCAGTCATGGGAGTCATTCCAGCAGGTTTCAGTTATGCCTATCAGGTCATGTTCACCCTCCTGTATTAAGAGTTCAGGTTCATGGTTTGTTTCGCATACTCTGGGAATTAGTATATAGACATCAAAGACCATGTGCTTCATATTCTAGCTTCCTTTCTATCCTTTCTGGAACACGATTATTGAGCACTCTTAGAGTGTCTCTCTCAATTGTGGTGTTTAAGCCTTTGTCTATTATGTCCAGGTGTACTTCTACCTTTCCTGTAGGATTTAGTTTAAATCCCTCCAGATAAAAGTCTTCATGCTGTGGCCAAACATGTTCTTTCCAGTCCTTGTAATGTGCAACACATCCCTTGCCAGAGTCCATCTTCCAGGGAGTATGGCCCATGGTCCCCGAATCCGAATCTCTTACACTGGCACCACCTTTGTAGCTGGGCATTCACTTGAACTATTTTTTTTTCCCTGTCTTTTCACCTTCCAAGAAATGGAAGGATTGGAGAGAAATCTTGGCTCCAAAGCTCTTTTTCCTCCCTAAAGCTTCAAAGTCTGACATGATTTCTTCAAAGCTCTGCTCGGCAGGGTCATTTGTTCCCATGTGTATAAGAAGGAAGGGATACATGGCATCATCTTGAGCTATATCAATCTGATACAGTGCCTGGGAACATCACAGCTGCCAGGTTCCTCAGGGATCACTCTTCCTCCCTCCAGCTACTCTTTCCCCAAGCACATGGGCCCAGCCTACTATGTCCTCTCACATGCCTAGCCAGGTTTACTGGAGAGCAGTTTCCCCCCTATTCCACTCACCCTTCCCAGCCTGTCTTGCCAATGTGTGCAAGCATCCGCTTTTCCACTCCACTTCCCACTTCTTCCTGCCAATGGAAGGATGAAGCCTACAATCCACCTAAACTGAGAAAGAGAGCTAGTTCCAGTCATTGCTGTATGTGGCACTGGGGGATTAAATGTGACCGGAACTCATTTCTGCACATAAATCAGTCAGCTATTAGGGGTTTATTTGTTGCTATCACAAGGGACAGCATGCACAAGAGTCAGATGTCATATGCAATTAGTATTATCCCCAATTTTAATTAATAACATCAGACACTGTGTCTGTCTTTCTCACCTCCCACCTTAACAGTCTTACCACTTATATTACATAATGTCACTGACTCTGACTTATATGTTTTCCATCTTTGCACAGAGCCAAGAAACTGACATGCCACTGAGCGGGTACCATATAAATGAGTTGTGGGGCTGCCACCCAAGCACATGGTCTGTGTTTTGCTCAAGCAAACATGAAGGACTGAACTCAGAGAAAATGACTTCTGCAAGTCCTGATGGATGCTCCTTTTGATGGCTGGAACCATCAATACTGTGCACCTAAATTCTTCCCTCCCCTTCCCAGATCTATGTGTGTGTGTGCATGCACACGCACACGCGTGTTTCTACAATTTATTTGGACATTGTAATTGAATAAATCCACATGCAAGGCAATAGCCAATGTGGCACTACCACGAACGTAAATTATGCTGCACTACTATAAATGAATTCGAGTGCAATGACAATAGATGTTGATGTGGTGTTGGTATTCCGGGAAGTTCTATTGAAGCAGCAAGCATTCTTCGTGTTGCCCTAGAGGTAATTTAGGCTATTGAAAGATAAAAGATGATTTACATCTGTGATGGTGACACTGGATACTGCATCCTGTGTTTTAAAAATATAAAACTGAGCAGCCTGCCTGAAGCATATAGAAACATAGAAATAGAGTGAGTCAGCAGGGGACTCCTGGGCCATCTAGTCTGACCCCCGGCTCCAGCCGGCCATATGGGTGAGGTAAGACAGATGACAGGGTCAGCATTCAAATGGCTGGCCAGTACAACTGTCAGGCTCATCGACTGGGTTCAGACCTCATGATAATCCATACCCAAGGGGTTGTTGATAGAACCATGTGTAATTGTTGAAATGTGGGTTATCATTTTGCCTGAACAGAGCTGTCCTAACAAGCCATGGCTCATTAACTACAAAGAAGCCATGAAAGGAACTCATGGTTTGTTGTTGGGTTGTTCACTATGGTTTATTATCTTGGCTGGGTTCTGGCCACAAACATGTTTTCCATGGAAAGCAGGTGTTGCTTTTTGGGTGTCGGTTTTCTTCATTGTGATCAATCCACCAAGCCTCCATTTCTCTGTGAGTTCACCAGCTTCAGTGTGGGCATGAGAGATACCAAACCTGCAGACACAAAGCACTGTCTATAAACTTGAAATTAGGGAGGCAGCACCCCCGTGCGTGGTTGTCATTGTCGTTGTCTCTGGGAACCCCATGAACGAATGCCCTGAAATCATGTCCTGTCCTTTGCAGCCTTGCTCAGTCTTTGTAAACTCAAGACTGCGGCTTCCTTTATGAGTCTGTTCATATTATACCTGGAGCATCCTATGGAAGACCACAAATACCTTTGGCCACAAAATATACACAATTTTTAGCTATTTATTTGCTATGTTTATTTGCAGTTAAGTTGAATGTAAACATCAATCTTAATCTCTCACACATTTAAAACAACAAACACGGAACATATTTTTGTAATATCAAAATACCATTTCTTTTGCTACGCATTTGCCGCTTCAATTGTCTACTCTTTGGAGAATTCACCTCATTTCTTCAGTTTTCCCTCCAGGTTTTCCTTTAGTCCTGTTTAATTTTCCTTTCTTCCTTAGAAGGGTAGATAATATTTGGCAGCAGATTGCAAACCTTTTGTAATTATCACTTTAAAACTTTACCGGCAGTTTTCTATTACCATGCAGACAGAAGACCTATGAAGCATCTAATATTGTGTCTGAAGTTAAATTTCATGCACAGGAATAACAGGTTCAGATCCTCAGACTTTGTTATGATTGAGTCTATATGGTTTTAATTTCTTTTCTATGGTTCGAGAGCAATCCCTTTATAAATCAGCATCTACAAAGAGAAGTTTTCTTTTTCAAAATATATAAATCTTATGAAAGGTTTTGCTGCTATGATATATTCTGCTACTGATATTGAAATGGCCACCTGGCATGGACAGATAAAAATGCACTAGTGATTTTCCAAAGGTCAGCTATTTTTGATGCTACCATATATTTAGAAACCATAACAGTGAATCTAATTCACTAGGAACAAACATCACTTGATGTATCTCCCAGCTGTATTGTACACTCTGCAGCCCTATACCACGATTAGCAATATTGTAATATTCATGCCATACAAGAAATAATTAACGCAAATATCAAGCTGGATGGACAATTTCCAGATGATGAAGAAGAAAATAAGAAGATGAATTATTGCAGCCTAAATGCAATTATATTTGGATGACAGATGCAGAAATCATCTGGAACAACTGTCAAAGCTTTACAGAGTAAAATAGGTTTTTTCTCCACCCCCCCCCCATCACTTTCCCAGTTTCTGAAGTTTAGAGGAAAAAATCTAGTTATGATTTATATAAGATTTCTTGTAGATATTCTTCTGATGGAGAAAAATTCAGGACCACACTCTGGCAAGTTAAATATGCTTATGTCCTTCCTGCTTCAGTGGGATTTATGGATGAACCTGGTGAGCGCGGACTGTGTGACCCCTTGTTTTAAAAAGATGGAGCAAGAAACCCATTTGGAATTAAGATCAGTTACAACAGGTAAGCATTATTTTGGTAGAGTCAAAGCCATGCACACAGTATAAATGGGAGATGTTTCCATTATTGCCACCATACAAGGCTGTAGTGATCACACCAATATTTGAGCAGGGAGACACAAGTGTAGACAATACCACCCTGGTATATTAGCTTTCAGGTTTTGTAAATCTCAAGTTCCTTAAATTCTAGACATGAAGAGATTTGTGAATTTTGAGGAAACTATCAAAACAGAAATTAAATCCCCACCCATCTGCACTGGGCAAATCCAACTGTAGAGCTATAAATAGGGCAAAGAAGACCATGTGTAGCTATAGATGGTAAGAAGCCTTTTGGAGGTGTCCATCCTAATTGAGCTTTTCCAGCACAGGGACAAAACCAAGAATTTTAAGAATTATGGGCACCAAGCTGTGCACACGAACAGATGAAACTGATGGATTTGGCTTCTCAAAATCACAAAGATCTCAAGTCCTTTCTATCGCAAAGAAGACAAAATCTCAAACGTTTGGAAATTTCTTATGGAAAATGAGCTGAACTGAAATCCCCACCTACGCCTGCATTTAGTGCTCCTCTTGAGTTCTGTGTGTCAGCACACACATCTCCAAACTTAGTCCATCAAGGCAGACAGAACTATAGACTAAAATAAAATACCCTGGCCCTCCTGAGCCTATTTGGAGGGCACATGAAGGAGTCACAAATGGGCTGCTCCGTCAGCAGGAAAGAATAATTCGATACAATTTCGTGTTAATAATTCATACATTGATTTCATTCAAATCTATGCATGAACTGGTGAGTCTTAGTGGGGAGAAGTTCAAGATGCAGAAATTAAGGGCATAACAAAGCACGACTACAGCAGTCAAGCGACAGGGCAGAAATTACTGCCTGATTCTCCTGAACAAGTGGAAGGACAAACAAGGAAAAGAAACTGAATAACCTGCAAAGATGCTCAACAATATCTTCCTGATGTTTCAAACTCCGAACTGTATTGTTAAAAAGGAATAGGAATATGCATGAAACATTTCCAGTCCTAAGGGTCTGAATCTTTCTCCCCAAAGACAGCTGAAGGCACTAAAGAGAATTGGTAATTATCATTCACATCATTTTGCCTAATTCGGTTAACTTGAGTATTATGAGGCTGAAAACAGGTGCTTTGCTTGGAGTGTGACCTGACACCCAAATGTGAATTAATGCCTTTTATGTTCAAATTGTTTCCCAGTCGCAAAGTTCTTGAGCAAATCTCTCTTTTTTTTAAAGAAGTTAATACATCACATATCAAAATTCTTGGTCAGGAAACACCTGCATGCAAGCCAGCTGAACACTGGGCAGCATCCAATGCAACATCACTGCCAATGTAAATTACTAGCCTAACAGGCCTCTAGCACAAAGTCTACGGTGTTCGTTCAGATGCTGTCCACAGCAAGCAAACATGCAGGCTCCCCAGAGCTCTTCTCTGGGCTGGAAGGGAAGGGAAGCAGGGAGGAGGGGCATTCAGCCAAACAAGACAGAGTGTTCACACAAACAGAAAAAGCCACCAGGGACAGTCAAAGTCACCAGTGAGTGCTCATGAAGCCTGAGACAGCTTTCTTGGTGTCTGCCAACCATCCTACCTTTTCCTTTCCCTTTTTAAATATATGACAAACCTACTTAGCAGCAACTGGAATGTCTTCAGAACAAAGTGAGAGAAACTAGCTGCTCCAATTCTCTTTTCACATACATTCTTAGGCAACGAAGGCTGGCAGGTGGCTTCAGACTGATGCTTCCATCTGCAGCGTGGACGTTTTATGGAGGCACTCAGGACAGTTTCTCAAATTACCAAGAGAGAGCACCTGGAATCACGGGCCCAAAAGCATTTCCTATCCCTGCTCCGTACACATTTGCCAGTGCCCAGTGGCAGGTCATAACTTGGATAAATGGAAGAGCCTGTGAGATCTCTGGGTGGTGGGCAGTGGGGAGAATCATCTGGGGAATGGAAGGCTGATTGAAGCGGGCAGGGGAAGCAGGCAGTAAAACTGAGATTTGGTACAAGGTGGTGGAGGAAAATGACTGCATTCAAAGAATGGTCTAAATGCCTTTTATTTTAGATATCTGCATATTTTATACTACACTTGCATTGATATACCCAAGGTGGTTTACAGATGAAGGAAAGGCAAAAACAAATTAAAATACAAATCTGAACAATTGCAATCAGCACAAAAATTAAGGCTGTGTGATTTTTAAAAGCAGATAAAAACAATCACGATGGCTGATTTAAAGACCCTGGGAAGTAGTTATAGTTACATTGCAAGAGTGGCTCCAAGGTGGGAAACAGAAAACCAGAGACAGGGTTCTTCCCTGGCCTCCTTAAAAACAAAAAAAGATATTGTACCAATGTAGCAGCTACATTTGTGCAATAAAAGTTTGAAAGACTGCTACTATAATTGAGTAAGAAAGCTTGTTTGGAGCTTGAGGGGAGAAAGATCTGGGTGCTACTGGAGGAAGAAGTGGGAGAAAGAAAAGAGTGTGCTGAGTCATTGAGGTTGCCTAGAAGGTCAAGAATATTTGGGAGCCGTTGTTGTGTGCTGTCAAATCATCTCCAACTTCTAGTGACCCTGGGAATGAAAGTCTCCAAAATGTCCTCTTTGACAGCCCTGCTCATCTTTTGACAACTGAAGACTGTGGCTTCCTTTATCGGATCCATCCATCTCATTTTTGTCACTGCCATCCTCCTCCTCAAGTATCTCTATCATGATTGTCTTCGCTTGTGAGTCTTGCCTTCTCATGTTCTGCCTACAATACGGCAGCTCCAATCCCATTATTTCTGTTTCCAGGGAAAGTTCTAGCTTGAATTGATCTAGGACCTACTTGTACACCTTTCCATCAGTCCAGGAATATACTTGGGAGTAACTCAATGTTAATTTGAGATAACCAGTCAAATCTGGCTGCTGACCCCTAGTAGGAAATGCTTCTGTTGAGGAAATATCAGCAGTCCAATTTGACTTCCTACATCCTCTAAATGTACATTTGCAGCCATGGTGTCTACTGGTTCAAAAGGCACCATCACTGAAGTCTGGTTATATTCTAGTGGATAATTAAGAGCCAGAGTGACACAATGGATAGAGTGTTGGACTGGGACTCGTGGGATCCAGGTGCCATTTCCTGCTCAGTCTCTTAGCTCAGTAGATGGGTTAGAACCAGTCATTGACTCGAAGCCTAATCTACTTCACAGGGTTGCTGGAAGGAAAAAGATGGAAAGGAGGACTATCTAAGCTGCCTGAACTTCCTTGCAAGAGGGGGAAAAGTGGTATCCAAATTTAAGAATGTATTCCTAAATAAAAACATAACCAGTGTTTGTGCGGTAACCTTGCAAGTCTGATGCAGGAAAAACAAGTGTGCTGATGACCTCAACATTCCTTGACTCTGTTTCTTCCCCCCTTCATCACCTTTCAGGAATGTCAGTTTGG
This sequence comes from Varanus komodoensis, assembly GCF_004798865.1. Lineage (NCBI taxonomy): Eukaryota > Metazoa > Chordata > Lepidosauria > Squamata > Varanidae > Varanus > Varanus komodoensis. Next base: position 14,861,846 of record NW_025336479.1, on the reverse strand, counting down.
CAGATGGTTGGAGGATATAATTTCCCAGCACCGCCTCATTCAAGCACAGCCAGCATTACTTGAATGGTCCAGTTGTACCCCAAGCCATTTCATTTTCAGCAGAAATGCATCAGAACCTTGTAAGTCTGACATTTAAAATACCGGGATCTGATTTGCTGTTCTTGAAATGTCATCTTCTGAGATACACCAACCCCGAGGCAGTTTTGGTGGAAATATAATTGAAACACTAAGAGAATGGAATATTCAATGGTTCAAAGGATTGCTAATGAGAAAGGAGTTTTTAATCGCTAGGTCACCAGTTCAAATCCAGGCCAAATGAATCATCTCAAGTCAGTGGGATATCCACTAATAATCAGCACTTAGTAATGTGTCTAATGCTAGAAGCCTGTATTTGAAAATGTCAGCTGAGGTATTTAATCAAATAGCATGTTGAGTAAGTATTATTTACAGGAGATATATTATGATTCTTAAATGGTTTTTATAAAAAATGGTATCAATTTTACTTTGGCAATATATAATTAGACTGTTTACATCTTTTTAAGGGTTTTGTAGCCTCAGTCCAGATCATAATTACAGCATTTTTTCTTATGCCAAGCATCAAGCAAATCATAGTTGGGATTAAGAAGGGAGGTGGAAGAGATTAATATTAAAAATCATTATACTTGTTAAGGACATTTCATGTCTCTGAGATGTTAACAAGGTCAATTTCCACAAAAAAATTGCAAAATGGAATTGAGAAGACCATCTATGTATATCCAAAATGACATGCTGGCATGTACCTGAGCATTCTAAGATGAGTGTCCAAACTGAGAGTAGGACAGAGTAGAAGATGCCATATCAGTTTTGGAGTACTCCAGTCTTTATAGAAAAAGTGGAACAAGTAGGGCATGGAAGTAAGGAGTGGAAACACTTTCTTCTGGTCCATCTCTGGTGATGGAAGCACTAGGTCCACAAAGGGAGTACTTTGTTCAGAGCTGCCAGGGAAAACATGGTGGAGCCAGTGGTGAATGCTGAGATCCCTTCATGTCAAAGGCAGAAGCCTAGGAGTACAATGGATCAATGAATCATAGAGGCAAGAAAGCATCCCCCAACAAGTTGAGAGCTGCTCTGCTGGCCTTCCTTCCTGCTGGTTTCCACCTTCCCAATTCTTCTTCCTTCCTCCATGATTGCTTCAGAGGCAAAAGGAGATTGAACCAAAGAGCTAAGAAAATAAAGACCCTACTATTCCAGCTTCCCACCTGCACAGTGACCAACCAAATGCCTCCAGGAAGTTGGTAAGCAAGACACACAAACAATAAACCTCACCGAGCATTGCTCCCAGCAGGAGGTGTTCAATGCATATGCCTTTGGATTTGTAGACTCCATGTACACATCTTGATTAATAGTCATTGAGAGCCATATCTATGAATTTACCTAATACCCTGTTAAAGTCATCCAAGGTAGTGGAATGAAATGGCATAACTTGATTTTATCTTGTATTAAGAAGTCCTTTTGGAACTCAGTTCTCTGTCTCCATTAGTCCCTCTGGAGCTAAAGGGTTGATTCTTTAAGCCGTTCTTTACTCCAGAGAAATTGTGAGGCTGCAATTTTGCTCAAGAGGAACTGTCTCCAAGTTCAGTCTTCCTTACAGTTGCTATTTATTTACTGTAAAGGAAAGAAGAGGGGGAGCTATTTCCCCCTTTATTTGCCCCTGAAATTCCATGTGGTCTCCACATATAATTTTCAAATAAATACAGCTTTAAGAAGAGAGTATCTATGAGCATCCAACTGACCAGTGAATCAATCTGTATTGTGTTATCAGCTTTAAACTGAGCTGCTTTGATGCCATGTAACATTCATGAACATTTTGCCCACTAAGGGAATGAAACTGTCAGCCATATAATGCTTGCAAATACTTGAGCTTCTGTGAGTAAAGTGAAAGGTCACTTTGGCTGGGGAAAACACAGGGCAAAGGGACAGGGGAAACTATTTGGGCAAGCAGTAGAGCTGAGTAGAAGCAGGTCCCAGGAGGGAGAGCTAAGCTAAGTAGGCTGCCAGATTCTGACCTGGACATGACATTTTAAGACCTCCTATGGCAGAATGTCTCACTGCATCCCCTGCTACCATCACCACTGCTCGCTGATACAGAGGGGAGACGGGTGAGAAGGAAGAGATGAGTTTATTTCATGAAACACCCATGTCTGGAATCATATGCTGCAGAGCAGTCACAATTAAGGCAAAAAACAGACCAGTGGACACAATTTTGGGCCCCTACTCCCACTGCCTCATCACTGCCTCATCGCAGCCACACCCTCCTGATGGACAGCAGAAGACACGGCCTTGACAGTAGAGTTCAGTGATGAGTTCAAAGCTACAGTTAACCTGATACCACATTTTCCCTATTCAGGGAAAAAAAATGGGAGGAGAAGCAGCTAAAAGGTGTGGGAGAGCCACTGGATGAGGATGCTATCATGAAAAGGCTCCACCAACGTCCATGGGTGAAGAATCATGAGAACATGTCTCATGGAGAGAAGCCTGGAGGACCACCCTTTGGGGACCTGCCCTGTTGAAGATGTTGAGCCTGAGCACATGGAGGTGGTTGGAAGTAACCTTGTGTTGTCATTTTGCCCAGAGTACTATAACCAAATGTCAATCAACTGAAAGCCTGCCTCAACATCCAGACACGTCTGTCATGTCTGCATAATTGCTACTGACATTTCAGTCAGGAAGAGGCTGGGGCACAGGGAGTAGTAGGCTAGACCTGCTCCCTGAGTCTAAAGAATGTCCTGTAAGGTCTGAGAGTCCTCTGGAGGAGGCAAGGGATGGTGGCAACCTGTTTCGCCATGTTGAGGAGCTACCTGAGTAAATTGTTGTCCCCATGTACACTACTAGAATGAGGGCAGTCCATCTTTCTTCCTTCACTCAAAACTGCTGACACAGGAAGTGCTTCAAGCGTCACGTATGGAAACAAAACAGCCATGGACCCACAACGTATGTTAATTGTGTAGAGGTAGCAATGATGACACTGAAAGCTGACTCTGAGGAACCATTCTCGCCACTCCACCAGCTAAGGGAATAAATCTGTTTCTAACTTTGTCCAAATGAAACAATTTGATAGTTTTCAAAATCTAATTTGTTGTTGTTTTGTGTTTGTGTGTTTATTTTTTGTCTTGTTTCTTTTTTTAGAGGAAGGAAAAGGAGAGCATCTACTGTTAAGCAAACAATTCATTACCTTCCTGTCTTTAGTCATAAATTACTGTTTACTTGTCAGCTGAAATCAGTACACCCACAAGGTACCTTTGAAGTTAACCTATTGGATACAAAGAGTTGTCTAAAGAGCTGTTAAAGAACTGCTTGATCTTCAGGCAAGGTCTTTTGAAGTTGTGAGCTAATGGAAGATTATTATTATTTTATTCCAAGTGATCAAGCAATTAATGAGATAAAATAGTGGGAAGGCAGGCTTAATAGAATTATTCTGGCTCAATCACAGGCAAAACCTTCCATAAAGCACTTGGAAAGGAAGCTGAAAACAAGCAAGAAATTGTGCCATGTAAATTCAATGTAGAAAGAAAATAAAGGGGAAGGAATAAGCCTTAGATGTCTTCTCTTTTTAAAGAGCTCTTTGTTGACCTTCTGTGGCAGAACTAAAAATATTTAATGGCTGTCTTTCACATTCCAACTTGAGGAAAGGAAGCAAAGCCCGATACTCATAGGCAGAAACAACAATTTGACACAAAATACAGCCATGCCGTAGTCATACAGGGTGGCTGAATTATATATCATGGAGAAGTGAACATACATAAAACAAGAAGACAAAAAAAGTTATGCTTGAGCTAATGCTATCTAGGGCTGCTATAAATACACTGCATGAAAATGTTCAGGCACTATTACAGTATCACTTCTGAAAATGGCATAGAGTACCAAGAATATTATTCCAACATTCACTGGATTGAATGAATATATATGTGTGTGTGTGTGTGTGTGTGTGTGTGAGAGAGAGAGAGAGAGAGAGAGAGAGAGAGAGAGAGAGAGAGCGAGCGCGAGAGCGAGCGAGCGCAGATGAACTGGGGAACCTCTCTCAGCCCCAAAAACTGCATTTTGGAAAAGCTCTCAGGGGCCACATCCCAGAGATGCCAAGGTGGACAGGGCCAAGGGCAAAGGGGGCAAGACTTAAAGCTCATACTGCCTCTAAGTATGCCTTAGAGGAAGCGCCAAGTGTGTCAATAAACATGTGGATGGGATAATCCAGTAGACATAGTTTATTCATCTATTCATTCGTGCTCCACCTTTATACTCCACCTTTCTTCCAAAAGATGGCACTCAAGGCAGCCTACACAAACAATTTAAAATAGACTTAAGCTATAAAACATATTACAGTGCAATTAAATTGCAGAGTAAAAACTGTATCCAAACCAACAGACTGTTGCTGAACAGTTTTTGAAGGTCGTCTCACACTGAGAACCCCACAGGAATCCCAAACCCCAAACTCTAACTTGTCTGACCTTACAATAAAGGATTACGAGGGAATGTCTAATTATTGAATCAAAACACAGAAAACAAAGGGTATAAATAAATGGCCAGTTCTTCCAATGGAGGAATGTAAACACTGGAGTCCAACAGGGATATCTATTAGGACCAATACCTATTATACTTAATCATAGATGATCTGGAATTGGAAGTGAGCAGTGAAGGAACCAAGTTTGCTGATGACACAAATTATTTAGGAACAATATAAAACTTTTACTTCCACTTTAAGAACAAACCATAGTTCCACATTATGTTCAAGCTCGAGAAATGGTGGTTTGTTCTAATAAGGTTCAGTTTAAACAGATCAAGATCAAAGCATGCTTTGGGATCCTTGTTCATGATCTATTTTTGGTTAGAACATTCTCTAATTCCCAAAGTTTTGACGTTACATGTACCTGCTGTTTAGTCTTGAAGCAAAAGCATGCTCTTCTCCTTCCCCACGAAGGAGGAAAAGAGGTGATGGGGTGCCTGCGAGCCTAATACTTTGTGCAGCTTCTTCCCAGTGTCATCTGGATTGGGCCTCTGTCTGTTTCTCTAGCGTCATTCTTCTGAATCAAGCAGTGATACAATGAGGACCAGGTCTTGGGTCTGATTACCACGGTCCCACAATCCAGAGGTCCCCAAATAACCACCCAGAGAGCAGCAGGTGATGAGGGCAGCAGAAGAAAACTTCATGTTATCCCTGGCACATGCTCAGAATATGTTTTCCTAATCATTTTTTTAATGTTGCTGTTCTGACAGATCAAACATGTTGAAACAGTTTTAAAGTACACAATTGTATGGGGGCAGGATTAAGAGTTGAGAGCTTCACAGCTGAAATAGCATGTATAGTCATCTAAAACCCCACCCCCAGCCTGTAAAACGATTAATTCCAGGCCCTAAAATTATCTTGGTGTACCACAGGGACCATATGGGGGCTTTCTAAACTGGGGATCCATCTACTGTAAATTAAGGCATGTTTTCCAAAGATTTAATGCAGATGCATCTTGTGTGTGTCCCTTTTTTATGAAACTCTTCTTTGAAGGAACCCAGGGTGGCTCCTGTGTTGTTAGCCCAGTTTATCATTTCAACTCTGCAGCATGTTACTTGACTTGCTCACAATCTCCAGTAACGTTTGTGGTTTGGTGGGGATTTCAGGGCACTCTGTTTCAATCCGAGTGCAACCTGCTGCCTATTACACCACATTCGCTTCAAGAGTCCAGGCTGTAGAGAAGGTACATATGACCCTTCTGGACTGCGCTATTTCAGCTGTAGGGGTACACCATGAATTAATCTTAGGAACCAGAAGACACCACAGCTCAATGGAATAGCTGCCGGTAGGGGCTGGTATCTTTATTAAGAGCCCATACCTCCTCTGGAGGAAAAAGCCAAGAATCAGGACTCTATCGCCAACTGCCAGGAATAGGGGAGGCCGCTCACACATGGTATGGAGAGAAATACAAATATGCACCTAATGGTGTTGGACTTTCATGTGGATTTTAATTGGAAATTGTCAGTCTCCACTGGAAAGTGAAGAAAGGCCTTGTATATGGCAGGCAGGCAGGCTGGCTCTTGGCCTGGGCAGATCACAGCTCAAGTTACTGCTTGGTGTAGAAAACTATTCAGTAGCAGATGTCAAAAAACATTTCACCTAACCTACCTCATAGCAACAGATCCTGACACACCACATATCTTCTAGAGTGTGGATGAAATGTCTTGCGCCACACAACAAAAGCTCAGAATAGTCATTGTAATCATTGCTGTAGCCACTTTTTCAGGATTCATAAAGGTATATATCTGAATGTATATCTAGATATAGACAGAAACAAACACACACACACACACACACACACACTTATACTTGTTATATACGTATATATATGTACTTATATAACAAGTTGCAGGTATAAAACTTTCAGCAAAGGTCAGCCTTCAGTTGTCCAGAGAATCTTCAAAGCAACTTAGTTTAAAAACATGGAGGCAGCTGAAACATTTCTTGAGCAAACAAAATGTCAAAAATGTAAAGAAAATAGCCCTTGAAAGTGACTGGCAATCTTACTTGATATCTTAGAGTGCTCCACTCTAACTTCCACAAATCACAGTGAAATGGCAGAGGATTTCAGCCCTGCATCGCTTAAGCTGTGATATCCCAGTGACAAGAACCATGCTAAAGCCAGGCTGCTTCCATTTCTTCCAAAGTACTTCTTTTCCTGTCATGGGCCAGAAATGGCAAGAACAGCTCTGGCAAGAGTCATTATGAAACCCTGGCGATATAGGTGGATACATCAATAGCGCATCACAGGGAGGTGGCAAGTGTGTAGACAGGGCAACATCAGGGGGAAAGGCCTGGGTGAGCAAAGGCATGCCACACGATACCTTCCGATACATTTAGTTTTGTTGGGTTCTGGGCTACTCCATCTTTCTTCCAACATGGAAAGCTGCAAGTCATGCTTAGTTACCAATATTTAGGGGAGCAGAGATTTAATAGATGCTGTATAACTGACAGCCAGGGCACAGAATGGGGCAGTGGAGGAAGAATAGGAAAAATATCCACTGCTCTTTGGAGACATCCCTGAGTGTAAAACTCAAAGATCCCAAGAAGCTTAACAGGGTAGTATTGTGTTGGTCAGGTAATGTGGGACCATTTCCCCTCAACTTTGTCATTCAGTTCCTTTGTTGCAATCATGAGTGCTTTTGCACGTGCAAGACAGCTTACCGAGTTTCCACAAAATATCTATTTCCTTGTCATACTAAGAATGCTGATTGCAACCAGCTCTCCAGTGCTACAAACTGGTGAAGTAAATAACCCAATGAACAATAGCAGAGCTTTATCTGCTGCTTGTAGAGTATTATTTGCTTCTCCCACTTTTTTTCTCTGTCGTCCATCAGCATTGCCACATCATGCTGCCCAGATTTGCCACCTTATTGGCAAGGTCAATACTGCAGGGTGGTCACCCACTGCAGGGTGTTGAGCTGCAGTGGTCCAGGGTGCATCCAAGGTGACTTCTTTCTTAGGGATGGGAGAATCCATGGGACAAGTCCATGAATGTTCTTACAGAACCAGCTCAGAACTGGCTGATATTCTTAATGGTGAATTCAGCTCACTATTCAAATGGGGTGGGATTGTTAATGACCATAACTCAATGTGCTTTACATCCGAAAGGTTCCAGGCTCATTATTCCATGGAATCTCCAGGTAGGGTGGGGGAAAAGCCCTCCCTGAAAGAGCAACTGTCCAATGGACCAGGGCTCTGTGGCAAAACAAGGCAGCCTCCTGGGCCTGTTGGAGAACTCTCATTGGATCCAGATGAGTCTGGATTTCTATTATCACTGGCCCATGGATTCTGCAGCGAGCCATGTGGATGTTGCAGACATGGGGACAAGTTTCCTTTGCTCTCCAGACTTTAGTTGTAGAAAAATATGACTAATAAAAACACCAACCCAAAAAGCCTATCTCCCCACAGGTTAAAACATGAAAATATACATGCTGGAGAAAAATGCACATTTTTGCAAGTTCAAGAAATGGAAAGAGTCAGATTCTGTCAGTGAGCAGATGATGGAACAAAAGGCACCTGCCAATCTGTGAAACACTGAAGGCACAGAAATCTGTACATCCTTAGCAACTTACTATATAATGAGAAAATCCTTGTCGATCCCTTCATTTTACCTATCTTGGGCTGCGACTGCTTTCCTTCATCGTTTGATCTGTCTTTGCCAAGTCAAGCAGTTTCCCTCTTGCTGTCATCTCCTTGCATGTCTCCATCTGCTTCATGCAGCAGCCCGACCACTTTCTTGTTCATCTTCTTTGTCTGAACATAGACCCCCCCCACCCCCGTGGCACCCCTTTTTGTCATGCCTAATGTCTCTCGGAAGCATAAATTCATTCTTAGCTGTAGCTCTCCCAGGCATTACAGGCATTGTCTCTTCCTTACAGGCATCGTCTGCTCATTTGTACTCAGTCTTAATGGATTTGCCCCTTTCCATTTCCTGTACTTGCCCCCTTTAATTCCTTCCGCTACAACTCAAGTTTATCTAGATGCCTCCCATTTTCCATTCTCATTGGAATTATTTGCGATTGAGCTTTCAATAGTTTGCATTTTTTTTAAATTGCACCCTTCTTGAATCCCCTTCTTTTTTACTGTTTCTACCATTGGGTCACCTCCCTCTCCTATTTATTTCATTATAAATCTCCTGAAATTAGTTTTACTAAATACTGGCATGTCTATCTGGTTACGACTCTCCAATTTCCTTCCCCTCTGTACCATGAATCCTAAGATTACACGGCCACTGCCACTTATCATCCAATTTTTCTCTGCTAGCAAGGGGCAGGGGAATGGATAACTGATCCTCCTAGCGCTTCTTCCACCTTCAGGAAGATCAAATTGTAGGAATTTATTAGATTTTGTTCATTCTTTGCTGAGTTTCTCTTCACTGAGACGTGGTAATGTCATGTCTTCTGCCTGGCTTGGAATTCTGTAGCTATCTCCCATAATAATATTGCTGTTACCTTTTCTTCTTAACTAAAATGCTTCCAACTGGACTTCCGTGTTCAGATTCACAGATTTCCTTGCATGTGTATAGGTCCTTTATGTAAAACATTACTAGCCTTCTCGTCCCATTTGCTCTGTTCCTTCTGAATAAGCTATGCAATTTGATTTCATCATGCCAACGCATGCCAATACTTACTAAACCATAATCCTTCCAGTATGAGAACTTCAAATTCCTCCTGTTTATTTCCTGTGCTTTGTCCATTGTTTTGACTGTTCAAATAGCCAACTGTTGACCGTTCAAATAACCAACATGACTCTCTGCCTCACCTGGTATTTTATTTATTAGGCTTTTAAATCCATGTTTTCCTCCTCTTTCTTGTTCTGGGAGGCTGGCATGCTCCCAGTTTAGGTAACTAGACTGCAGGTCCAGCTGCTGCACAAAATCCCAGAATGCTGAGGAAAAGGAGGAAGCCAGGCTGTAGCTTCCTAGTGGTGAGCCCTCCATCCAAGAAACATCTTGAAAATGTCATCTCTCTCCAAGAAATTTTGTCTGTCTGTCTGTTAAATTTGTAGACTATACATATAGACTCAACCATGCCCCTTCTGTGAAATGGCTCCAGGAGCAGAATGAAAAGTCCCTAGGCGCTTCTTGCATTCTGTTCAGAAATTCTTCATCTTTCCTGGTCAATCATGGAGCATACCCGGAGCCCCTGCACCCTGATTCCCAGCAGGGATAAGCACCTGCACTTGCTGGTTGTGTTGTTCTGTACCTCGTCATGCAGGACAACAAGCAGCGGGTCCCTGCAGCCATGCCTTCTGTGGCTGTGTGACTTGGTTGTCTCGATGAGGGACTTGGTCTTCCTTGACTCCAAGGAAAGCTCTAGATCATGCATTCATTAGATTTAGGAAGGTACTTGTGTAATTGTTGGCCCAGCTTCCACCAATGCGATGACTCACCCTCCCTCCATGGCATACTCCAGCAGCCCCTTTTGCAGCTCTTAAAAGCTCACCTTGTTCTGATAATACTAAAAACATCACAGTACAATTACAATCAATTCTCAGTTTAAAATAGAATTATCACTGGACAGTAATTGGAGAGGATAAAGTATTAGGTCAGACTATGTCTGCAAGGGCACAGATCTTATATGAAGAAATCAGGAGACAAACATTAGACCACCCCATGCAAGAATTGGCTGGTGCAGACATAACTCAGAGATTCAGTGCTAAGAAATCTAACTCCACCGCCCCAGCCATTTCTAGCTCTTTTTCCCTCTTGATGGCATTTTAAAAAATATCTGTATTGCTCAGCTTGGATATTCTGTATAAATACAATCAGTGTCAGATTGGTAATTTATGGGTGCAATTACCCTAACACTATAAACAACAAGAGTGAAATGCACAGGGTGTAAAATATGGGCCCATTTCAGAAAGAAAAGAATGAATAAATTTGAGAGGTGCTCCTGGAAGCTGCAATTTGCAGGCCAAGGCCATAAAATAAGACTTTTCACTGATCTGAACACCATTGATTAATTTCTGCCTGATGACCTTGTTCCTGTAACAAAGCAGAAGTTTAATTCATCTCATTTAGAGTGCTTCTCACACATCTTACAGTGTCACCAAACAAGTAGCAACAAGTACTGGCCAATCTGGAGGTGCGATCCCTTTTTAATGAATACAAATACAATAAAATGAAACCTATCGAGAGAGGCTGGCCCGATGGGAGACCAAATAGGCCTTATCCTTGAGTAATGCTGAGGATGACGGATACACGCTCCTTCCAGGCAGAGCTTGATGACCTTGGCATTTATCCTCTTTTTGCCTGTGAGCACGCACATCCTTTAGCTTACAATCAGTTGGTGACAGAAGAAAAAAATCATCCAGTGGCCATGCAGAAATGTCACAATTATCACTGACCTAAACTCCCAGGGTAAATCAGCCGTCCCCTGCCGTGGGACTTGCAAAAGGCCGTCGACTCGTGCCGATCCCACCCCATTGCTTCACTGCCCACTCCTTCCTTCGCTTGCGGGGGCTGCAGCAGGGATTGTACACACCAGCTCTGCCATTAGCAGGCAAATGGTCAGGAAAGAACGACAGTAACTATAGCAACACCAGGTCAAGGCGTCTGTGTGTGCACACTCAGGAGGCCCCAGGCTGCGGATGTGAGGAGGAGCAACTTGCTGGACATGTTAGGGAGAGACCCCCTACCGAGGCAGCTGGCTCTTCTCGCTGGGACGGGCTAATAATCTTGCACAAGTCTGTCTCCCTGGAACTCAGCTGGCTAAAATGGGCACGGAAACCATTGGCAGAAAACATCTTTTGGGGCACTGGGCAATTAGGCTGTGTGGTTTTGTCTAACTGGTAGGGCAGGCCTGCTTCTACAGTCACTTTAGTTAGTATGGAGGAATTACCTGAGGGGAACATCTAATAGCTTTCTTTCGCTCTGCTGTGTACCAGTCATAATTATATGCATTTCTGAATAAGATGTGGAACATTTTCTCACTTCAGTTTTGCCAAAAGGCTATTGTGAGGTGAGACTGGGAAACTACTCCATGCATTACACTTTCTGTTTCGAGACTGATGCTAGACTGATGCTGTGCTATTTTAATTTCTATTTTACTTGTTGTTTGTTGTAAACCATCCTGAGACACTAGTATAGGGACGGTATATAAAAGCTTTAAATCAATTAATCAATCAATTGTTTTGTTGTGGGGGGGATGCTTTTTTAAAAAGACCAATGCTCTATTTAACTTTCTCACTGGTAGACAGATAGAGCTTCCAGGCAGGAGATTTGTCATGAAATCAGCCTGCCTTGCCTGCAGAATTTTACGAAAGAAATTCAGCCTGCACTGTCTTCCCCTTGTAACTCTCCCGTGTTTTCCCATCACTGCTTCCATCTTTTTGCTTTCCACAAAAAAGAAAAATAACATCTGTTAAGGAAGAAAAGCCACAGTTGGGGGAGTGAAGATGTCATCTTATGCCAAGCATATTCAGCAAGAATTTGCTCTGTCTTGTTTTCCCACTTGCATAGCAAGGAAGACTTGAAGCGTTCCTCTCTTTCCCACCAATGCTACTAATCCTGGCATTTGAAACAGTGAAGAGTGAACAGAGTAAGCACTGCTCGGTGATATGCTTGCTGCCGAGCATGAAGGTTCCACCAAAGCAGCACGGCTACTAGCCACCGATAGATCAAATTTCCATACATCTGCCTAATCCCCTTTTAAGGAATCCCCCTTTTGTGGCCGCAAATCCTGTCCATCGATCATGTGCTGTGGGAGTTCCATGTCTGGGATGGGGCAGGTGCGATTATTTCATGGGGTCATCCACCTTGAATTGGTGGCCACCTGTAACAAAGCAAAGCTGAGATGCCCTTCCCTGAAAGTAAATAAATGCCATAGACTGCCTGGGCTGCCATAGACTCAATAGGAAGTACCCAGCCCTCCCATGTGCCAGCAGAACCCACTACTAGTGCAATGAGTTGCTAATAGTTCCAAAAGCAACTTCAGATAAGGAACATCACTCCCTTTGGAATGGGGCAGGTCAACAGAGTTCCCTTCGAATCCAGAAACCAGAGTCCCTGCTTTAAGGGTTGCTTTAAGGACAGCTTGCTTACTATTGTGCAAGGAGTGGGTCTTACTTGCACCATAGCAGGACAGGATACTGCCCGTTCATTCCAACCAGCAAGGCAAGTCTTGGTCTACATGCCTAACATTGCTTTTTGTATCACAGCATAATATTCTTCATAATCAAGGTAGGGGGGAACCTGGTGGCCTTTCCATACCTGAATTTCAATAAGACCAGCTTTGCTGCTAGTAAATATTTTGCAGCAATGCAAAAATGAACGTCTTATACTTCTTATATCCTTGGCCCCAAAACTGGAGAAGGTGGTGCTGATGAGTGCCTCACATCACTGATCCAAGAGGAGGAAGATAACCTGCTATAAACTTTTACAAACAGCTAGGAGAACTGAATTCATGTTTTGTGTTTGTGAGCCAGTTCATACGATCACTATGGTGACCTATTTAAGCTGCAGTGCATGCCTGGAGCCATTGACGAATTACCCATTTGGCCATGGCTTGTTGTATTATCTGGACATGGTTGACATATTCTGTTGAAATGTAAAGGCAATCGTCAAATAACCCATGGGCAGTGGTTAACTCATATGAGGATTGTTTTCCCATCCTACACCATTTCTCACAATGCCCAGATATGAGAAACAGAACAAGCTGAATCTCAGCAAGTGATTAGGCAATGGCACCCAGCAAGCATTGCAGCTTAAACCATCCATGGCTTGCTTAGCCCGTGGGGATCGTGCAAACTGGACCGAGCCAAGTTATCTATTATTTTTAGCCACTTGGGGCAAATGTCAAGGGAGAAGTTCCTATGGATGAGCACTGATGAAAACCAAGTGATATGTGCAAGTTTCCCATTGCTCATTTTCTATAAACTTTGAAGTTCTCGTGCTTCTTTTTCCTTCACAAAACAGTTATGATTAAAGAGATAAAAGAAAAATCCAACGATGTTCCAAAATGTCTGTACTATGATAATCAGACAGCTAATGGGACTGTAACATACACGGTTAATATTTGTCAAACTTTGGATGGCAAGCAGTGGACAAACTTGATTTCCTTGCAATCTGTTTGCGGACAACATGCACACACACACGCACACACACATATGCACAGAACCATATACCAGGGGAAGGGGGATGCAATCCCACAAATAAGATACTGTTTTGTTATATTTGTTATCCTCTTGCCAATTCCTGCCCTGAATTTTAAAGTCAAGTGCGTGCGATTTCAGGTTGAGCAAATCGTGCTACACAAGACTGGTATGCATTGTCGCATGGTGCTTGCTCAGGGTAGTTCTGCTCTTTTCTCATTCTCAGCTATGCACGACACCTCTCAAAAACTGGGCACACTGCCAGAAAGAGAATACTGAACATTCAAGGAGAGTGAGTGGCAACATTTATGTAATTGGAATCCATTTAGAGAGCGGTACTGTGCCACTTTCTTCTTTGGGTTACATGAAAATCCAAGAAATGTGTTACACAGGATTTAAGTCAAAGCAAGAAGCACCCAGTGCAGCTTTGCTCACATCTCGGACTTTCAAATTCTTAAATTTGCCCTTTACTGAAAAAAGTCAATGATTTCCCCAAGAAAGTTTGATTAGTTTCTTTTACTTTCTGTAATGAAGTGCCATCCTTTTTACACTTGAAAGGATCTTTGTAATAATGCAACATTGATCTTTTGAATACAGATGAGCTAACCTAGATAATAGGATTTGGTACCCAAAAGATGGGTCTTGGGAAGATCTGTAAGGCTCCAGTGCCATCAAGTGGATTTACAAGATGAAGCAGCTATTCACTGAACAAAAGGTCCTTATAACAAAGTGTGTCGCCCTCTCCTTCATTGTACTTTAGGTGATCTTTTCATCTCAAGGAGCTGTCACTGGAATGCAATTCGGCATTTAACATACCGAAAGCTGTCAGTGTTGAAACAGATGCCGATGGAGTGCAATTCATGAAACCTGCAAACGTACAGCATTGCAAAACTTTTTTGAAATGTTATTTTAGCCTAATGTTATGTCACTACTTTAAATTTTGCAGTAATCCTTTAAAAATGTACGTAAGGAAACACCAGTAACAAGGGACGTGGATTTTCCATGTTTATCTACAGGGCAAGCAAAAGTTATTTTAAACATTTCTATACCAGAAAGAATAGTTAAAATGCCCAGGTAATCAGACTACAACTCTGGAGAAATTTTTGCTTTCAGAATGCGGCTGTTTGTCCATCTCTGTGTGTCTCTTTGTGTTGTTTTTTATATACTTTTGAATGTATCATTTATTTTTATCAGGACGTTATTTGATTATCACATTTTTAAATGGTGTACTTTGGTGAGCTGATGAGCTCTTGCTCTGTTTGGATGAAAAAATGCCAAAAACTAAAACTCGTAGCTTACCCTGTCGTCACAGAACACGAGAAGGTTAGAACTCTCTTGCTTGATCAGGAAAATGTGCACCAGCTGTAGTCTAGATCTGCCTTCCTCAACCTGGTGCCCTCCAGACACTTTGGATGTGGATTCCCTTCCCCCCACGCCAGCCCTTATGATCAATGATGGGAATTGCAGTCCAGATCCTCTAGGGAGGCTGTTATACCCCATCGTACTCTATGCTAAGCAGTAGCGGCTACCAAGAAAGTGGGTAAAAGCACTTTGTGTTACTTCTCCCCAGCATCAAGTGGCAGCATTCTATCTCTGGAGATCTCAGTAAGCAACTTAGGCAGCCCCAATGCCCATTGATAGAACTATCCTGCCTGAATACCCCTGGGAGGTGAACACGAGGCCATCTGGAGCTCCTGGCTATCTCCATTTCACACGGCAGTGAAATCCAAATATGCCGCCCAAAGAAGCACCTCCACTTGCTTCTCCCAAATCCCAAGTTCTTCTGAGAAAGCAAGAAAAGCATCAGTGCTTCTCTTTCTAAACTGTCAATAATGTGCAAATCTTTATTATGTCTTCTCTTCTTTGTTTTCCTCTTAAAGGCCAGAAAAAAGTGTTCTGCTTAAGAGTAATTGTAGTTACTCCCGCTGGTGCTTTCCCCAGCTTCAGGTATCTGTCATTGGATGATGTGACACAGATTTGAAGTCATGGTAGGCATGTTGAGATTCTTCACCTAAGGAAACAGAGAGCCTTATTAATAAATAAGTAAATAAACCAAACCCTCAAAGCCCTCTTGCAGGCTGCTCTCATCCTGCTGAACCCTTTCCCCCATGCCTTCTGCAGAGGTCCTACTTGGGATACCTTATTTTACATAAAATAAATGGCACCATTCCTCAGCCTGCCTCATATTTTAATTTGCTTTTTATAATGTTTTATTCACATTAATGTTCTGTGTTGCTGTTTTTCATTTTAAACAATGCCTTATCTACCTTGTTGTTTAACACCCTCGAATCTGATTTCCCTTCCCACTGACAATCACGCCTCACATCCTTCTGAGAACTGTTTCTCAAATGGCAACTTGGCATGGAGCAGCCAGCAGTGGGGAAATGGAGGGGAGGAAAAGGGTTAACACTCTCCCTTTACACACACACCCTGAATTTGTGTAGGATGAAAAGATCAGCTCACATCTAGTTTGACCCCAATTCCAACATAGGATGGGAATGGCCGGGGAAGTTACCAAAACCTTGCCAAGTTCTGTTGCGGATCTGCTCCTTAATACAGTATTTGGGAGCCAGCATTGTAGAGATTGCAGGTTTCCATTTCCTGGTGCCCACTTGACCTACTGCAGAGTGATGTTTTAAAATTAGACATAAATAGATCATTGCAGAGCCTTCCCTGATCTCTCTGTCAATAGAATTACACAATACACAGGCAAGTCCTTGAGATATGAATGACAGAGCCCGCTAAATAGTGTCCAGCTCCCCTTCCATTCGCTTCGGTGTGCTTATTATCTTAGTGACATTTCTAGCTTTTACATCCCCTATTCTGTAATTGCTCTATCAGAGCAGAACTGAAACACCTCTTCGGATTGTTAGCAGGTGTCAATCAAGCTGGCAAATGAAGATGAATCACCTGTTTTTGCCACTTCCATCAATATAAACCCACGAAGAAGTAATGTACAATATACATTTTTAACTACCTGTCTCGCTCTACCTGCAAACATGAGATTCCCCTGCGTTTTAACAACGTATCATATATAATCCAATGAAATCCAATACAAATGGTCCCTCAGCTGCACGCTAGTCAAGGAAAGAGCAACCTGTTCAGTAGGGCAACACTGACCCCTGGTGGCTGAGAAAAAGAGCTGCATTCCTGCAACTGACAACAGACTGCTTTTTGTTGTCGATTCACAACTTTACTTCCTGGGACTATGTTCACATTTATCTTCCAAAATAGACTATATAGTCAGGACATCAAAAATTACAGTGAATCAGATCCATAAAGGGACTTATCTGCACCTACAGGTTCCCACTTTCGTTGCTGCTACTTTTTCAAGACCCAGAAGCCCATTGGATGTCAGAGGTATCAAAGTTTGATCCCAGCCTTTCCCTGGCAAACTGTAAAGCAGCAAAGAAACGTCTAGGTCTGCAATGCAGGGAGCATCTTTTTGCAGGAGCTGGAATGGATGAGGGAATGGATCTTCTACTGGGCTTCATTCATGCATTCCTATACTACCCAATAGCCAAAGCTCTCTGGGCAGTTCCCAACTCATCAGTATAGGTACGATGGATAACAATAAAAATCCATTCCCTGGAACTGAGATGGTGTGCAAGTGGGGGAGGGAATCATCCGGGTCTTATGTTTATGTGAACTTCCCGCATTTTGCACTTTCAACCCCCTACGTGAACTGTAACTTAGTTCATTTTCAGCTTTTGTTCATCTCTGATTTTGTGGTAGTAGGAGAAATATGCCCAATGAGTCTTATGAAATGTCATGGAACTCCTTAAATTTTTTCAGAATTCAGGTTAAATTAAACTTCTGATGGGTTAGTTTCTCATATTTTGAGATGTCAAATGGAAAGAAAGAAACTTAAACTGGCAGATTCATCTATTGTTTGTCTTTATTATAGCATCCATCCGACAGCTCAAGAATAAAAATGTGAGTGTGTTTTCACAGAATCACAGAAGAGGGCACAGAGGGCCATCAGGTCCCACCCCCTGCTCAGTGCAGAACTCCAAGTTAAACCACCCCATTTAGATGGTGTGCTTTGCTGCACCGGAGCCACATAGGTTCATGTCATCTGGATTCCTAGATGTGTGACTTCCTGGAAAATAGCCACCATAAAGAAATAGATGATCAAGAAGCTGTATGGCAGGCCTGAAGGGGTGCATGTTAACAAGGAAGGTCTTGACAATTGAGCAACTAAGATGAACTGAGTCTGCCAAGTCCTACAGCCTTGCCTTTAATTAAGACCCTGAATCCTCTTCCTCAGAGGACCCCAACTGCTTGGTCTTTCAGGAGATCAGAGTTAAAAGCATGGGGTAATTCAGACATGGAAAGGCTTGCCCCTCCCCTGATCTATTTCCCAGAAAAATACCAGCAGTCAGCTCTTCTACAGCCAGGAAAAAAGACTTTTCTTTGGACTCTTCAAACAGTCCCCAACTCCAGACTCGTATGACTAATGCCATAAAGGATGCTTGCATTCCACACTCACTCCCACTTCCTCACAACTTGAGGCTGCTAAAACTGGTCAGGTTCCTTTAAGAGAATGCAAGACCTTGATCAGGATGAAGGTAGGGCCAACTCTCTTGTCCAGCAATGCTTCACTGAAACAACCATGTAGATAATTCTTTTGGCCTTGCGACCCCAGCAGCACTCAGCTTTCTGTGATGCTGATCTCTTTCTGCCCCATTCCCTAAGAAACTTGACCTAAACTGATCCCTACCCAGAACTCAGGGTCTGAAATCATACATGAGTGCATTTTGACAATGGCGACCCAGCTGTTCCACTTCCAGCTCAGGTATGGAAGCTCCTCTACACCTTGGCGTGTTAAGCAAACTTGGCACTAGCTAATGAATATGGAGCCACATATCACAAGAGTGGCAGCATTTGCACCCTGTGCCAGTTGCATATGCTCCTGAAGGATGGCGGCAGCTGGTAGGCAATTTTATTTATTTATTTATAATATGTATATGCCGTCCTATCGCGAAAGCCTCAGGACGCATACATAGATGAAATAACATAAAATATAACATGAATAAATTACAGACCCACACTGGCTGCAGTTAAAAACATGTAAGAGACAATATTAAAACTTATTAAAATATTGCTGAAATTTTATTGTGGGTCAGACAGAAGGTCAGTTAAGGAAGAGCCCAAGGGGTCACAGAAGGGCAAGGTGGAGCCAGCCATACCTGGGACTGCACCCTTCCCTTCCCTTCCCTTCCCTTCCCTTCCCATTCCTTTGTCGCAGCTCTTTTAGATTTTAAGACTGCAGATGGGGATTCTCTTCTTTTAATGATTATTTGTAAGCTGCTCCAAGTAACCTTTTGGCTGAGGAGTAGGATAAATATGACTTAAGTTTAAAAGGATTTAAATTTATGTTTTAATTTTTAAAAACGAGGTTTAAATGAAGAGACAAAGGCCTTGGGTTACAAGTTGCCATGGGTTTCTTGAAGGTTAAAACATGGGATAATAACAAATTTGTTTTGTATTGTATTATTTACACACACACACACATATACACACATGCCCAGCCGACTGCTTCCATTATTTAAAGGAAGAGGGAGAGGGATTTTTACAGCAAATAGCAACAACTTTGTTGGGTCCCACTATGCCATTTCAACATGTACTTCATATTCCATTGGGGATGGTGAAATTAATCATCTCCCAATCCCTGACCTCTCTTGGTCTTAGTCTGCATCTTTACCAAATTCTATATGTGTCTACTGAGAAGTGTATCTTTAGGCAAGGGAATATATACTTGCAGCCTCTGCTGTAATAGCCTATCCTACCCAATAAATAAATGAATAAAAAAAGAAAGTGGTGGGTGTGGGTAGGGAGGGAGAGGCAGAATTGATAATTATGCTTGAAATTATCTCCTGGAAAAAGCACATGAAATTGCAGTCTAAATTATGAATAGCAAACTTTTTATGTGTATTAATTGGAAATAAATATAGTAAATATAATAAATTGGAGCCATAAATATAGTACCTAGTCACTTACCACCAAAAATAATAAAAAACCATGTCTTTACGGCTGTTTTACACATCAGCTGGAAAAGATCAAAAGAGCAATTGTATTCATCTAATAGTAAAATTGAAGCATAAAGATAATATCCTTTTCCCAAATTCTGTCTTCAGCAGGAAAAAGATAGATAGAGCCTACATACAGTCAGCCCAGAATACAGTGCACCCAATTACATACCACATCAAATATATCTCTTAAAACATTAACTCAAATTGTCTAGTATTTTACATGCAGGGGAAAATGTACAAGTATCACAAGCCTGAAACTCGCAGTGCATTTTAAGGCAGCGATTCTATATACACTTGCTTTGAGGTAAGTCCCATTGAACTCAGTGGAGCTTACTTCTGAGTAGACGTCTATAGGATTGTACTGTAAAAACATCAGTAAGCACCAAAACGTGAACATGAGTGACTAGTAAATGAGTCATAAATATAAATTTGGGGAGTATTTGTTCCTGAGGTGAGCTGAGGTGGTATCCCTATCTGGCCACTGCTCAATAAGGACAACACACACACACACACACCCATCTCACACAAACCGCACTTATAAAAAGTAATTGTGGACTTAATGCTTGAGACTTGCTTTTCTTTCTCTGGTAAACTCAAGAAGAACATGAAATTTTCCCTGGCTAGTGAACCAGACATGTAGAGAATAAAGGATGGTTCTACCAGTGATTGGATCTGAGCATGTGCCCAAACTTCTCCTCTTTGTCCTGCTTATATCTTCTTGTTGGGCAAGGCATAATTTTCAATCTGAATAGGGTACCCTGGAAGTTCAATCACTCTACAGCTCCATGGGATGCCGTATTTCAAAGGGGCCTGGTGCTTAGATGGAGGAAAAAGGGGGAACAGAACAGAATAGGGACAAAGACACAGGAACCTACAATCCAGTCAAAGGCAGCAGATTGCACAGGAGACAGGTGCCAGAGTAGAAAGCAGCAGAGGCAGCTATTTCAAACCTGCTAGGCAGTGTTTTGGGGTAAATTTTTCATATATATCTCAAGGGAGCAGTGGATGGTGTGGGGCAGGGGGGGGGGTATGCAGGCAGCTAGGGCTCTGTCCCAGACCCCCATGAGGTGCCCTGCATCTGTTGGAGGGACAGGAGTTACGTTGCAGAGGGACCCACCTCAAGTAATCCACTCAATTCGATCAAGACATTTACAAGGTCGTTCCCTGAAATCACCAAGGATGAGAATCAATCTTGTGCCATGTCTAGATGCAGACTCCTGAGACTGGCTTCTCTAGGGACTGGGCATTTCACAAATCACTCAGGTGTCTTCATAGTTTATTTCTGAAGTAAAAGCCTCCCGATCACTTACTTTAGGAAGGGTTTTGCTTGTTTTCATGGTTACTACAATAACCTTGATCTGAAACAATGCCTGACTCAGAGTTGTACAATGTACAAGATTCTGAGAAAGGTTTCAACAACTACTCTGTAGCTTTAAACCTTGCCACCTCTTTTGCTCTGGTCAGGGATAAAGAACATGGCAGACGAATCAGAAATGGTCTGATCCTTTGAAATACTCAGTGCCAGTTCTACTCAACTTCTACCAGCAAAATAGATTTGTCACGTCAGCATATCCCAGTGTGAGTTCTCATTGTCCACCTACATCTCAGTGAGTATTGCTCAACTTTAGAGAACTACACCAGTCAAGATCTTTGTTGTTCTTTGTCACTTTGTTTCACATTTTTCTGATTAAAAAAAATAGTTACAGAATGGATTCACCTTACTTCCATTGAACCTTATGGGGAAATTTAACTTGGCTCACGACCATTTTGGGTCACGACCAGAGTCCTGGAATGGATTAAGTTCGTGAGCCAAGGTACCACTGTATTACAAGCAACACACTATCTTCTACCTGTTTTTACAATAACACCCCCAAACCCCCCCACACACACAAATTGTCACAAACATGGATGTATTACCTTGTGTCCTTATACAACAAAACATTATAGACAAGAGCTATTACAACCATGATTGTTCATGATTTTATAACTGTAAGAGTGGATGGAAGATGGAACAAACTGCCCACAACGTATGGCGCTGCTTTTTCAAAGAAAACAAAAAATAAGCTCAGCAATACAAGTTCTTCAGCTTCTTTCAGTTCAACAGCGATAGACTATGCAAGCTGACCGTCCACTATTTCCAAGTGATCTGTAAGCGATCCTTTCACATCTTGCACTAGCGGAAGCTGGCATTTTAACATCAGTCTTTAATGCTGTAGTTCTAATTGCCTGTTGACTTTAGGATAATGATAAAGCCTTTTAACATCTCACATGTTCTTGCATCTAGAATGTGACCTCCTTTAGTCTGACAAGTGAATAATGGACCACTGTTCGGGGTTTTAGCAAGATCAGCACCATCCATTTTATCTTTCTCGCTTGACTTCCCACTGGCTTTTCACAGCTCAGATGCTTACATGAATAACTGCACTTTTTCTTGGGCTGTACCCTCTACCTGCCTTTATTTCCTCCTTACAAGTCATGAAGCACCCTTGGAGTTATTTGCTTTAGTTTAGACCAGGGGTCCTCAAACTTTTTGAATAGGGGGCCAGTTGAAAGGCTGCGGAGACCGTCGCGGGCCAGAGAGGTGAGGGTGCCTGGGGGCGTGGGCTGGTGGGGTGCCGTCGGGCGTGTGCGAGGCGGCATTGGGCACGCGCAGCTTGGAGATCTCCCAGCAAGTCCTCAACCATCTCCTAGGAAGTGAGCACGCCACCATCTCGCCACCCGTGCAGCAAGTGCGCGTGCAGGCAGCAAACGGTGGCGCAGGCCGGATGGATGGCCATGGCAGGCCGGAGCCATCCTGCGGGCAGTAGTTTGAGGACCCATGGTTTAGACTTACAATGACTGGCTGCATGTTGTGATTCTGAGGCGGTGGGAGAAAAGGCACAAGATGCAGCATGAAGTTCAGAACTCAGCTTTCCGAAGAGTTTAATCCCTTCTTTTGCAGATACTCTCTATTACCTTTGCTTTTGGAAAGATACACTTGCAAGTGGGTGACCAATGCTTTTGTTTTGTCAGCTGCACTGAAGGCACCTAAAAAAGAGTATATACAAGCCAGAAAGCAAGACCGACGGCAGCAGCAAAAGAACATAGGAGAGTGCAAATGCTGAATAAAATTTGTGGTAACCATACTGCAGTTTCAACATGACAGACAACTCCATTTGTCTGCCCTCTCCATTTACCTTGTCAAAGTCTGCAAGACAATATTAAGCTATACGCAAATTATGCTCAAACTGGTTTTCTTGATGGAGAAACACATACATATCTGTATGTTCATATATAGTAATATATATAAGTGTGTGTGTGTGTGTATGTGTGTGTATACATATATAGTAATATATATAGTAATATATGCATCTTGGCAGGGTTAAATAAATATAAATCAAAATGGTTGGATTGGCTATCTTAGGTTCTTGGTGTATCAAAAACCACTAGTACAATTATACAAGCCTGCCCCAACACACAGACTCTCAATTTAACACTTGGAAAGAATGTTTCATCCCTTGCCTAAATTTCCCTACCTAAATTTTCACAAAACAAAACCAAACCACCAGACCTAACCAGAGGACCCATTGCCACACAACTCATGCACTAGGAGTGAATAACTTAGGTTTAAATCAATATAGAAACTCAATTAGAGAATTAGCATGCTAACAAGAGTAACACATAACTACTTTGCAGGGAACCCCGCCCCCACGTTTCCTTCCTTGAACCTTACTTTCACTTTCACAAGCCCTGGAGTTCTCACAAGACTGCTGACGTCTCAGTCTAGTAGCATTCGACCATCTGAGCAGCACATGGAGCAATCCCTTACGGAAATCACTAAATATATCCAAAGCATGTACAGTATCAGCGGTGCTGAACTTCAGCTACACCAGCCAAATCCAATCCTCCAGGATTTCCCAGATGGCCACACCCCTCATTCCCTAACTGTTTGATGGTTTCCTGTCTTTTGCATGTTCTCCCCACCCCCAGTGTTAAAACGGTGACATGTGTCTCCAAAGGTGCTAAGAGGCTTACGCTGGAATTTTTGTCCCTTTCCTGTTCCTCTGGCCCCTTCCACTACCAGAAGATCTCCTGCTAAATTGACTTCAGCCTCAGGCCTGAAAGAGGTTCCACACTCCTGGTTACAGGATCATGATGGATCATTCGGATATCCCAGAGTTTGGCTGTGCTTCTTGCAAGCGAGTAGTAGTTCCCCAGGTGGTAGCTCAGCCATGGAGATCCTCTTTGCTCCCACAGATCTCAGCCAGCCTGGAATAGGTTTAAGAACATAGCCCTCCACTGCAGCCTGGAGCTTTAAAACCACTGCAGGGTCAGGATTTGGGCCTTTTATTTGTAGCACAGAAGAGACAGCTGGGCAGTACAATTGTTTCAGCTGAGTTTAATTATTTATTATAGAAGTCCCACAAAACCATACCATAAAGAGGAAAAAAGGGAGAATGTAGCTTGCACAGATTTGAATAGAACAATTTGAGAACACGCGTATGATGTCTCTGTAACGATATACTGTACGTATGCACACACACACACACGCACACTTCAATGAAGGCATAGCCAGAGATGAGTCTGCTCTTAAGTGGCATCTATGCACCACCATTTCAAATGTTGAAAGTTGCATTAGGTCAGTCCATTGCATTTTATTTTAAGAACTGAGCATTTATCCTTCCAGTGTTGTTATAGCAAGTTTTCTAGCTGTCAAAACTGCACAAAAAGAATCCATTTACTCTGACTGTGCATTAACTTCCATACAGCAGAAAAATATCTTAAGAGGACATGTACATAGGTGAAGATCAAGGTATTCCGATACAAAGGTATCCCTATTAAAAACTCCTCCTAAACAGAGGAATCTACTGCACGTGTTGAACATGTTTGTGTTATACCCTCAGCAATTCAGTGATTTAGACAAACCTTTATTAAAGAGATATTGTGGTATCCAATATATATGTAATGAGAGTTTTGAATAAAATGTAACCTGAAATCATTAGATGTTTCTAATACAGTCACTAAGGTAGTAACCCCTTGATTAGGCAAAGTGTCCAGGTCCCTATTCCATTCCTGTGTATCACATTTATTTAACAAAACTATTTTAAGCAAGGAGTTTTGGTCAATACAACTGATCAGCTTCAGTAAATGCTTCTAATAGCAAAAGAGAATGTAAAAGCCGTAGGGCCAAATGTAGATTCTAACAGATGCTGCAGTTGCAGCATGGCAGGGAAATCATTTCTTGGTTATTAAATACATGTGACAAATAAAAACCCTCATTTTAAAATACAATACAATGTTAATGTATACTAAATAGATTGAGTACACATGCCTTATATTAAGTAAATATAAGAAATACATGCAAAAATATGAAGAAGAGAAAACTGAGGGGAGAAAGAGAGAAAGAAAGGAGAGAAATACAATTGGAATGAAGTCAAACACATCCAAGTGCCCAGAGCTTTATATATTCAAAGAGTGTCAATATTAGCTAACAGCAAAGGGTTGATGATCCAAGGAACAAATTCAACTTTTCAAGGAATTTTTCAAGGAACAGCAGTAAAAGTAGAAGCAAGTGTAAAGATGTCTGTGAAAACTGACTTTGCTGCTTTGGAATATAAACATTTCTTCAGCTGATCTTAACAGGCAACAAAAATGGCATGATAAGATATATGATAGTGCAGATTGCTTTGTCTTTTCTGGCCTGAAACCACCTTTGTCTGATCTGGATAAATCATGAAATTATTGTAGGCAGAACTTCACTGAAGCTCCCCTTTCTGCCTAGCTGTGTGGAAAAATATTATTTAGCTGAATCCCATAAAATGAACATTAGCTCCATTTGGGACCATAGTGTAGAATCAGGAACATGATAGATTCATTCCTTATCAAGCTGAAAATCTGATGGTAATGCCAATAACACGGTGCTAGAGGAGAGCTTTGCAAATACCCTCGACCAACAGAAAGACAAGCAAATGGGTCTTAGATCAAATCAAGACAGAGAACTCCCCAGAAGTAAGCATGACAAAACTAAGATTGTCATACTTGGGACACATCATGAGATGGCAAGACTCCCTGGAGAAGACAATCCTGTTAGGGAAGGTTGAAGGCAGAAGATTAGAGGGAAGAGCAAACATAAGATGGATCAACTCCATAAAGGAAGCCACAACCTTAAACTTGGGAGATCTGAATGGAACTGTCATGTACAGGATATTTTGGAGGGTTTTCATTTATATGGTTGCCATATGTCAGAGATGACTTGACAGCACATAGCAGTAACAAAATTCCAAGAACTCATAAAGCATGTATCTATAAACTCAGCCAAACAGATCTGTGTAGACTGTTCCTGAAGTCCAAGGGCACACAAATTATCTCTCTGGGAGAAAAGTTTTGAGAAGAGACACAGGAGCAAATATTGCACTGTGAGACGCTACCATTGCTGCCTCATGGGGTCTAACTGTTGGGGATGTAACTCCCCAACATATTAACTTTTGATTGCATCGGTTTAAGACAAACATCAATAGAATCAATGGATCCCTGGAGAGTTTTGCTAGAATCCAACCTTTTATTCAAGCTGCTTAGACTGTGGAGACAATTGTAATGACACATTTTTCACACAATGACAACTTCTCCTTCAGGCTGCATGTTAGAAATGTCAGTCAGAAGCTACAGAGGAATTTCCAAGTTTTTCTTTGCTTTTCATGTGGCTTTTCTTTGCTTTTCAAACTTTCTTCCACAGAATAGCAAGCTGATAGATAAATAAAATCAACATACCTGGGCTAATGCAAAATACCAGGATGATACAAATTAGATTTTTAAAAAGCCAAATAAAGGGAGAGGGACAAACTTAATCTTAACCAGAAGCTAAGTTTACCTGCAGAAAAAAGCCAAAGGGCAGACTGTTTCTCCACTACTGGCTCTTGATAAACTGATTGCCACCTTACTAAGAGTGATACATTTCTTAAACTATAAATAAGTAACTCCGTGGTTTCAGGCAGCAGCCGAAATACAGCTTTCAGACAGCTCTAGCCTTCCCAGTAGCCCTCCCTTTATTCCCCATGGTTGTTTCAGTTATAAGGAGATGGGCCACTCTCAAGCATATCCTTCTCTAGGAAGCAGAATCACATGCTAAGGATCCCAAATACAGGCTAAAGGAAGACTGCGTTTCATGTGTCCTGCTGTCAATCCCGATAATGCTTTTCCATTACTTACCGCTATATAAACAGAGCCCTTCTGAAGCTAGACTTCATCAAGTCACGGCACTGCTCCTTCTTGGCTACTGCTCAGATTGTTTCTTCCCACAAATGCCTATAATTCTCCCTCTTGTGCTGCTCTATCCCATCAACCAATACTTGTTTTTATATTATCTTTCTTCCAATTGTATTTGAGAAGCTGCTGTAAATTCAAAAAGTTCAAGTGTCCCCTGAAGATAACATCCCACGTTCCTTCAAGCTTAATCTTAGAAGTGTCTTACAGCAGCAATTGATCAAGTCGCCAGTTACGAGCCATGCTAACAGCCAGCAGACTCCAGCTCTCATGGCTCACCACTAACCTTGAATGGCAGCCTGTTACTAGCAAATGATCCTGATTTGTCAAGTTAAGTTTTCTCTCCTTTCTCTCTAGACACCACTTGCCATCCAGTTCCATGTTGAGATGTGGCTTGTAATCAGAAGGCTGGGATAAGGGGCTTCCTGGTCTCTGTCATTCCTTCCATCCTCAAAATGCATCTCATGAAGTCACAAAACAATGACCGGCAAAGAAAACCGTCAGGTGGGTCTCTTACTTGGGTCTCCCCATTTGTATGATGGGGAAGGAAAAGAAACCTAGCTTTTTTCCCTGCCCTGGACATGCCATTCAAAGTTGTGGAATTATCCAAATTACCCTCACGGTTTGTTGTGTTATCCAAATTCCCTGAGGGATATAAACTGTCCCACTCATCGAATTTGGACATGATAAACTGTACCCAGTGAAGGTACTTAGACTAATTCTGCAATGGGTAACCTGGCATGGATACTAAGCTGCAATGGTGCCTTGGTACCTTTCCTGATTATGCAGTCAATATGTCTGCTAGCGGCCTCTCATAAACTAGACTAGACCTTCCTCAGAGCAAAGAGTAGACAACCACTTCCATCGAGGAAAAACTTGTTCTGCAGCAGTGAAGGACTTCAGTTAACATCTGGTAAGATTTTGCATGCAGTGCTAAATGTTTGTTGTATTCCAAGCCCCTGAAATATATTAGTTATTAAAATTTAACATGCTAAAGTTTGAAATCTCAGCAATATGGTATTATGTTTGAGACTCAAACTAAACCTTAGAGATTTTATCACCACCACAGCAACTCTACAAAATTCCTATTGAATGGTGAAGTGCTTTTATGCTTCAGTGCTTTCTAAAATGGCCAAGAAATTTCTTCAAGTGATTTGCTTCTGGACAAGTGGATTTTTTTTTTTAATGGAACTCAAAGGAATCCAACTTTCTGGGCAATTGCTGGGAATGATTCTTTTACAGTTTTGAGCTTGCAAGTTCAAGAAACGTCAGTACTTTCTTGATAGTTTTGCAGTCTTATCTAGTCTCCGCTGTGAAGTTACTGGAATAGATTCATATTACTTAAGTCAAAACTTTCATTGCAATGTTGCTTATTCGAACAGCCCTCTTCAAACTAAGCAATAAAGCAGTCAGCACAAGCAATAGACTTTGAAGGACAAAACCCAAGGCCACAGGCACTCCCCATTAAAATGAGAGGTGCTGATTTGAAAACAATGGAATTTGCAACTCAGATTGTATCACTGAGATAAACTCCTGAGATAGTAAAACAGGAGTGGCTGCCTTGTACCCACATTACTATTTAAGTGCTGGCTGAAGATACAAATTCTCCTGGGCCTTCTGTTCAGATAAAAGATTTTGGCTGATGGAGGTTAGGCTAGAAGTCTTTCTCAGAACTGTTGCACCACAGTTGCTGCTCTTTATGGGGAGCTAGTAAGAAGCACATAACCAGGTTACAGAACATGGTACCACCTGGTAGTTCATCTGAGATCCAGCTATAATTGTCCCATTATTAAAAAAAGAAGAAAGTTCTGCAAGGACAGAAGTACAGGATTCCATGCCCTTCCTTTCTCCAGAGAAAGGGACTCTGCTGGTGCTGCAGAAGCCAACTCCTACAAGCCCTTGCTGAGCTGGCTTTTTCCTTTCTGGGATTTGACTGGTGTGTAAGTGGTGCAAGGAATTCCCAGCTTTTCGCTGATCCTTGATCAGAGAGAAGAAAGGAATTCCCTTTTGTGCTAGGCACATTCCATGGAAAGTGTTCAACCCTCTGACAATTGGATTTGGACTCCATGTAGGCCAGATTGGGCCTATGAGCTGGAGTTTGTCCTTTTCTTGTTCACAGTAATTGGGAGGCCAAAACCGAAGCAGAGGTAGAATTTACTGGATCTTCCTTACAAGGACCAGATCATCAAGATGCAATCAATGCATTCGAGTAGAGAGGCCTGGGGATACACAGCGAGGTCCACCTTGCTGCCAAGCAGTGCTGCCATTTGGCTACTTAGAACAATGCTATTGATTTAACAACTTCTGCTCAAACATCCATTCTTTGTATTTCCCCCAAATAAAGGAAACATACTGTCCCCCATAACTTGTATACTTGATCTAGGTTTTAAAATATCAAGAGAGGTTAAAGCAAGAGTGTCTTCAGACTTTAATATTCCTTGAAAAGATTACAATATTGGATGCTATTAATTCAAAATCCTTCAATTTTACGAGGGGATTTTTTAAAAAGCCAAAGGTTAGAGGAAATGTATTTGCATTTATTTTGAAGGAAAAAATTGCCCTTCATCTCCAAGATGTGGCTTTTAATCTATCTGACATAATACCAAGACATATGCCTAGGTTTGATATTAAAATCCTACACTCCCAAAATGAAATGCTATACTAGGAAAATCAAAGCATTGGTCTTCTGTAATAGAGTAAAACTAGGCTAGAGAGAACAGGCAGTGCCAAATGTTAAATAGGTATCGACAAAATTTTCATAAAGAAACCTCTGACGTGCAGTTGACCATGCTTGTATGCAATCACAAGGGAAACGTGGGCAGAAAAATTCCTTTATGTTACAAAACAGGGATGGAAACCTAGTAAGGAAAGGCAGATTGATTACAGGCTGAAAAGCAGAATGTCCAAAGACAAAGGAATATAATAAAATATAAGGAGTATAAAGCGGCTGCCAAAACTACAAATGTTTAAATTGGAGGAGCAGATCACATGACACACATTCTATAGGGATGCCCTCCACCTAGGAATTACGGTGACTGCTTTCCGGGCCAGCCCCGCAAGGCAAGGAGGTAGTGCCACCATGGCTCACCCACTGGCTTGCCCAGCCCAGTCCTGCCTTGTGCCAGCTGCAGAGCTCCTGCAGTGCTGGGACACCCAGAGCTCCGCCGGCCACTCTCTGGCTGTTGCAAGTGCCCCAGCAGCAGCGTAGCTACTGAAGAGCAGTTGCTGGAGGAAGCAGGGAGGCAGTGGATGAGGGGAACTGGTGCAATGCTGTCCACTCTGCTCCCGTGCATTGAGGGCCCCAGCCCTGCGAGGCGCATGTGACAGGGAATTTCACTGAGGTGCAGCCACGCCTAATGGGAACGTCCTTCTGTCGATGCCCAATGACATTTTGAAAGATGGGAAGGTGCACTGGATTCTGGGGAAAATGAGGAGCTTTTCGTACATGCCGGTGTAGCTATTTAGCAGCAGCAGCAGCTTGTTCTGTTCAAACTTCCAGAAGCTATTACATCAGCAGTTTCACATCCTATTTCTGGCTCAGCTGCCTGAAGTAAAAAATTAGGTCCTAATTACTAGTGGATTTTCCAAAGCCCTTAAATGTTACATTATTACTACAAGGCTTACTTCACAGAGCAGTCTGACTGGGTCTTTGCCAGGGCCTGAACCAAAGTGCCAGCCTCCCTAGGAAACAGCACTGAATGAGATCAGGTGTGGTAGAACAGAATTATCCATTTTCCTGTCCTACCTCTTCCATATTAAGGGGGCTGTTGCTATCCTTGCTGTGGACCGTCAAGTCATCTCCAACTTATACTGACCCTACAAATGAAAGCCCTTCAAAATGTTATATCCATGACAGCCTTGCTCTCCTCTTCCAAATTCACATTTGCAGCTTCCCTGATGGAATCAATTCAACTCATATTTGATCTTCCTTTTCTTCTTCTGTCTTCGACTTTCCCTAGCATGATTGTCTTCTCCAGAGAAGTTGGCCTGAAGAAAAGGCTGAAAGGCTCTCAAAGGCCCCAGAACTGCCGCTGGATTATTAATTCTGCAATAATGAGCTAATACAGCGTGCTGAAAAATAGCTGAAACAATAATGATGTAGTGCTAACTGGGGGGTATACTTTTAACAATCTGAAACTAATATGAATACGTAATGATCTTCTCAAGAACAAAAGCTGTCAGAAAAGTGAAACTCCCCAAATGATACTCAAGAAAGACAAGATACCAGGCCAGTAATACATCTTTAATACCATCTTGTATTTATAACTTAGCAAGTACATATCAAGACTTCAGGCTAGGACAAACAAGTTATAATATGTTCTTACAGAAAAGGACTGACAATACCAGTAATCTCAAAATATTGTATGAAAAGTGGCTGTTTAGCTGTTGGGTGCTTTTAAAAGGAAAACAAAGTACCAAAGAAGGCTGGTAGCTTTTTCTTACATTTTATTTTTAAATCTAGAAAGTTCAAAGAGCAGGGTGAGCATGAAGAGAAGCTTCTTTGGAGTATTTGTTCAATGCTGAAAGCCTGTTCAAGGCACATACTCCCCAATATATCACCCAAGTGAGAACACAGAATTTGCACAAAAGTAAACTTATTCAAACTGGAAATTCATGCTAAGCAGTTTTAGTAGCTTTCATTGCCTTCATCACACACTTAGCTTTTTGTTCTTACAAGAAGGGCAGTGTAAAGACCTAATACAGTCACCCTACCTGCATGTGCACTTTGAGGCAGGAATAACTAGGTATTTCTATTGTTCTCAATTGTTTCCTCTTTGCTGAGCGAAACCAAGAGCATTCTTGTATTTGCTTAATGTGGAGGTTTAAGGAATATTGAGATTTCTGGATTCTACAGGATCCAAACTTTTCTAGTCAAACATGGACAAGAAAAAGCCAGGTAGAATAGACATTTCATGCCTCTGACATACCAAAAAAAGCCTAGCTGTGCTTGTCAGGGTGCATATATGAGCATGCATTGGAGAATGATACCAGAACAGTATTGTACAAATGTAAGAAAACAGCAAGAGTTCTAAAACGCAGAACATTGTGAAAATCTTTGAAATGTCAAAACTACACATTCATTGCAAAAATAATGTGTTACTTTAGAATGTTCTGATCATCACTAAAAAAAAAAGAATAATAATCCAGTGCTTCCCACTGTATTTTCAATAAATCAGAATAGCTTCAAAAATGTAACAGAAAATTTCTGTGCTTCACTTTGATTTTTTTGGCATTTAGGAAAACAAATATCAAGAGAGATTGTGTATAGCGACTGCAAGCACACACAAAACTCAGCTCTGAGGAAATATATCCTCATCTCAACTCTTACTGAAGGCTGTAGTAATCACAGATCACTAGATATTTACAGCAAGCCAGCAAGCGGGCAGCAGGAAGTATCAATCACTTCAAGAAAGGTTCCTTTTTTCTCTCCCGAACCGCTTACAATTTCACTAGTGCAAGACCATTTTTTCCTGATTGAATTAAACTTGAAACATAGAACATTCAATACAAAACTATTCTTTCCCCCCATTTTTTAAAAAGTGCCTCATACCATACTTACACTAAAATATTTACACATTAATGGAAGACAGTCTGTCTCCACCTCTTGTCGATTAGGAAAGGCCAAAGTGATTCCTTGATTCCAACTTGAAACGGTGTGTGCTGTCCAATGCCCAACATCCGTAGCCTAGAACAGTCAAGCTGAGCATTCTTGGGACGAAGAGCACCCACTACCGGGCTATCTGTAATCTTAAAATAAGAACAAGCAGCAAAGTATTATGTGCTGCAGCTAGAGCAAAAACTTAAAGCTTTTCTTTCTAGGAATCTGCTATCCAATATAAGTTATCCAAACACTTTCCCATAACTGTAGTCATCACTGAATACTAGTTGTTGCTTGCATTGATGCAGTAGGTTTCCTTTCCCCTAACAGACCTCTTGGTTGGGTCTTCCTCTTGGGATCCAGAGGGCCATGTACAGACCATGAGGTTCTCTTTTGCAGTCTCTCGTGTTCCTTGGGAATCTGTTCCTGAAGGTACAGCAGCCTTGTGAACAAGCCCACAAGTAAGCCTTCAACCAAGTTTTACTAGCCTGCTGAGCGCTGGCAGAAAAGGGACCAAGAACTCCATCCCCACTCAGGCAGCCTTAGCCAATATGGCTGACCACACAAGAGGGATGGAGGGACTCACAAGGGGTTGGTCAAGGAGGGACTGAGCAGTCCATTCCCCCTCTGGCAGTGTGCTCACTCATTTGCATGGAATTCCATGCATCCGCCTATCTCCACTCTTCCGTAGGTAAGGGCCACCAGGTGAGGCTGGGATAAAGGGCCCTTACAGATCATTATATAACTCCGTGTAGGGAGTGCCAATGGAATGGGACTCTCTTCTCCTACACACGTGGGGCTTTTCAAATCCAAGGCTAAGTTGCTAGCCTCCACTGCTCCAGAGTACCTTTAAACAGCAGAGACAAAAATAAAAAATCCCACTGAAACAGCAGGAAGAAGCTGAAATAAATGGTTGATCAAGTAGTATTGGTTTGATATCTTACTAGGCAAAAGGAAGACAGTTTCTTGAGAGCAGCATTTCAGATTACAATATAAACTAAATGCAAAATGTTCACCAGGTATAGTTTGGCCTTGTTAACTTACTGGTCTCAAATGGCTAGACGGAAGGTTGAAAGCATCAGCCATGGCACGTGCCATTTCAAATTTGGTCATCTGTTCATTACCAGACCAATGGAATGTTCCTTTTATGGATGGATCCTAGAGAGACACATATATGAAGGATGTATTCTTGAGTATTTCACTATCCTACCATACAACAAAAGAAAGCTACTCTAAACAATGCTTCAGGACATTCCTTTTAAGGCCCCAAAACAAAAGCAAGACACTCTGAACTCAGTCTAAAATTTCTGGATTAGGCTATTAATTCTTGCTTAGTAGAAAATGGTACACACTATCTCTCTTGAACTGGAAGCTTTAGCTTTCAACTAATTCATAGCCATTTCCAAATTGATTTGTATAATCGTTATATAGGACTCCCTGCTATGTATTTTGCCTCTGCTGCATAATTTGATGCTTGCAGCACATGTAGTCACAGCAGGGGTGCCTAACCTCCTTGGGCCTGTGGGCACATCTGAAATTCTGCAAAAGTGCCCCGAGCACCACCTCAAATTGACTGCTATCTTGGGGTGGGGGTTATAAAAGTGTTCGGACTGCTCCTTATCTGTGCTTTTGTGCATAAATGTCTCCTGCTCCCTGGCTTTTCTTCCTGTGCCTTTTCTTTCCCCTCCATTTTCTCTTTCCCATCCTTTTTTCTTCCCCAGTTCCTCCATCACTTCTCTCTCATTTTTTCCTATCTCACTCCAGTTCCTATTCATCTTTTTCTGTGTCTCATCTTTATTTCCTTCTTTCTGTACCTTTGGCTCCTCTGCCTTCCTTTCACTGGTTCTTTCATTTCTTACTCTTTATTTACTTCCTTCCATCCATTTCCCTGGTCGCTATTCTATCTCTTTTGTTTCTTCCTTTCCCCCACACCCTGCAAACTCATTTCTCTGGCTATTCTTTCTATCTCTTTAGTCCCTCTCTTTCTCTCCCAGCCTTCATTTGGTTCTTTTTTCATCTCTCAGGCTGATCTTCCCCTCTGTCCCTGGATCTACTTTATTCCTCCCTCCCTTCCCCCCAACACTCCCTCCCCCCCCCCTTCCATTTCACTGGGTCTTTTTTCTATCCCTCTAGCCCCTCCTTCTTTCTCCCTATCACCTTCTTCCCTTATCAATTCATTTACAGTATATCACAGAAGTGAGTACACCCCTCACATTTTGTAAATATTTTATTATATCTTTTCATGTGACAACACTGAAGAAATAACACTTTGCTACAATGTAAAGTAGTGAGTATACAGCTTGTGTAACAGTGTAAATTTGCTGTCCCCTCAAAATAACTCAACACACAGCCATTAATGTCTAAACTGCTGGCAACAAAAGTGAGTACACCCCTAAGTGAAACTGTCCAAATTGGGCATTATTAGCCACTTTCCCTCCCCGGTGTCATGTGACTCATTAGTGTTACAAGGTCTCAGGTGTGAATGGGGAGCAGGTGTGTTAAATTTGGTGTTATCTCTCTCACTCTCATACTGGTCACTGGAAGTTCAACATGGCACCTCATGGCAAAGAACTCTCTGAGGATCTGAAAAAAAGAATTGTTGCTCTACGTAAAGATGGCCTAGGCTATAAGAAGGTTGCCAAGACCCTGAAACTGAACTGCAGCACAGCGGCCAAGACCATACAGTGGTTTAACAGGACAGGTTCCACTCAGAACAGGCCTCGCCATGGTCGACCAAAGAAGTTGAGTGCATGTGCTCAGCGTCATATCCAGAGGTTGGCTTTGGGAAATAGACATATGAATGCTGCCAGTATTGCTGCAGAGGTTGAAGGGGTGGTGGATCAGCCTGTCAGTGCTCAGACCATACGCCGCACACTGCATCAAATTGGTCTGCAGGGTTGTCGTCCCAAAAGGAAGCCTCTTCTAAAGATGAGGCACAAGAAAGCCCACAAACAGTTTGCTGAAAACAAGCAGACTAAGGACATGGATTAGTGGAACCATGTCCTGTGGTCTTATGAGACCAAGATAAACTTATTTGGTTCAGATGGTGTTAAGCGTGTGTGGTGACAACCAGGTGAGGAGTACAAAGACACGTGTGTCTTGCCTACAGTCAAGCATGGTGGTGGGAGTGTCATGGTCTGGGGCTGCATGAGTGCTGCCGGCACTGAGGAGCTACAGTTCATTGAGGGAACCATGAATGGCAACATGTACTGTGACATCCTGAAGCACAGCATGATCCCCTCCCTTCGGAGACTGGGCCGCAAGGCAGTATTCCAGCATGATAATGACCCCAAACACACCTCCAAGGCGACCACTGCCTTGCTAAAGAAGCTGAGGGTAAAGGTGATGGACTGGCCAAGCATGTCTCCAGACCTAAACCCTATCGAGCATCTGTGGGGCATCCTGAAACGGAAGGTGGAGGAGCGCAAGGTCTCTAACATCCACCAGCTCCATAATGTCATCATGGAGGAGTGGAAGAGGACTCCAGTAGTAACCTGTGAAGCTCTGGTGAACGCCATGCCCAAGAGGGTTAAGGCAGTGCTGGAAAATAATGGTGGCCACACAAAATATTGACACTTTGGGCCCAATTTGGACAGTTTCACTTAGGGGTGTACTCACTTTTGTTGCCAGCGGTTTAGACATTAATGGCTGTGTGTTGAGTTATTTTGAGGGGGCAGCAAATTTACACTGTTATACAAGCTGTATACTCACTACTTTACATTGTAGCAAACTGTCGTTTCTTCAGGGTTGTCACATGAAAAGATATAATAAAATACTTACAAAATGTGAGGGGTGTACTCACTTCTGTGATACACTGTACATCAGATGAGGAAAAGCCCCTACCAAAATTCAGGTGGGGGGAGGCAAATGCCAGTTGCCCCAAAGTCCTTGATGGGAAGATGACTACACACTGGTCATTTTTCAGCAGGGCCTATTTCATTCCCTAGACAAACTTGGAGAAATTGCTCCAAGGGCTTGTATGGCGAGTGGAAAAGCCCCCAAGAAAGTCAGCTAGAGAGAAGGCACAGCTCATGTTGATCTAAGCAGCCTTGATAAGGAATGCCTTTTAACATACCACTGCCCATTACTCAGCAAGACGCAGCTACTTGATGGCTACAGCAAAATTCAGGGACCTTGATCTCATGAACAAATGATATTTGGTCTTATTTTCTAAACATTTGTAATACAAATCTTTTCCAAACGAGCACTATCCTTTCTCTCCAAGGTAGCACTATCATGTTGTAAGGTCAACAAAATTTAAAACTCTTTACACAAATTTACTTGGTGAATGTGCCCTGCAGATTAAATACACTGTCCTGGATGCAGCTACTCGATGTC
Source organism: Varanus komodoensis (assembly GCF_004798865.1). Classification (NCBI taxonomy): domain Eukaryota; kingdom Metazoa; phylum Chordata; class Lepidosauria; order Squamata; family Varanidae; genus Varanus; species Varanus komodoensis. Next base: position 14,825,002 of record NW_025336479.1, on the reverse strand, counting down.
AAGTGATATATTAACAGTTGTTGAATGTATAGTACTAAGACTTAGCAAGAGAGTTCTCCTGGACATCTGAAGAAGTAAGCCTTTACAGTAAGAATATGCTACTTAAAGCCCACCAGATACTTTGGCAAGCTACTCGCAGCAGCCTGGCCAGCGTAGCCTGTGCTGAGGGATAATGGGAGTTGGAGGTTGACACATCTGAAGGGACACAAATTGCCTGCCTCTGCTTTAAAGGGCCCGAAGCTCAGCCTTCGTATGTGTTTCATGGCATAAGCTTGAGTTTCTTTTCTTCCTTCACAGCTGGCAGGAAGACACCTGATGCCACCACATCAGGACACAAAGTAAATCCAATACAATTCTGGGGAAGGAGGACTTTCCTCCAGGCTGCCCTTTTTGGTAGTAAACCCAAGGTTGTATAGCATGCAGTTCTGCCCCAAGAGATGCAAGATGCCTGCTTTTCCCCCCATCTAAACTTGTTTGCCCACTTTCATTCCAGTCTTTCCTCCACTAATATATTACCTTATAATTCCATTCTAGTCTCCAGGCCTCAAATACCTGTAAATATTAATATTTTATATCCCTTACAAGCTTGAATCTCACCATATTGTACTCATGTCATGACTTGAATAGGGAAGTGTTACAAGGCTACTAAAATAGTTAATATGTCTTCTTGAAATCGTATTATTATTATTATTATTATTATTATTATTATTCCTACATTTATATCCCGGCTTTCCTTCTCTTGCAAAGAACCCAAGGCAGCTTACCAAGTTCTCCGACAGACCCTTGTATCTGTGAGGCAGGTAAATGGCTGGCCCAAAGTTGCCCCGTGAGCTTCATGGCTGAGTGGGGACTAAGACCTGGACCTTCCAAGCCCCAGTCCAACACTCTAAGCACCACACCATTGTAGAATTCCTGCTAGTATTGTTACACGCTTACGTGTACAATCATAATGGGAGAGGAAGCTTTTGGAATCCTGATTCAAGTTCATTTACAGGAATTCTCACCAGCATTCTCTTCTCGGCTAGCTGTCGGCAAACACTGGCAACATCCTTGACATAGGTGGGGAATCTCTGCTGCCAGTGGTCCATATTGGCAGATTTATTATTACATTGCACTTTGTCAAACATCACTGTCACAGCACTCTCTTCTAAGCTTTCAACTTCTCCGTATAAAACAGGAATTCTAAGCACAGCAGCACCTAAAAGATGAGAAAAGCTATAAGTACAAAGATAGATTTATGAATACATATAAAAATCCTAAACTGAGATGAAAGGAAAATATACAAAAATGCTTTTGAACTAGTCTGATGTACTTCTTTCCCTCAAGACAGTGCCTACTTATGTGATGCCTTTATAAAAAGCACTGATTGTGTCAAGATTTCAGATGAAACCTCAAATTGCATAAAATTATGCAAGGAAGCAATGTTAAATTACACTGAGAAGCACCTTACTGTCTAATAGGAAAGACACTCAAACTTTAGAGAAAATAAGGAAAAATAATGGCAAAGATTTCTTCTCATGTTGCTCTATGTGAAATCCATTTGCCTGAGGTTTTTTATCACCTTCATCTGTACTCCCAGTATATAACAATTATCTATAATAAACCTACAGTCAAGCCAGGTGAGTGACAACTGCTGAATGCAAAAATCCATTGCTCTGTCCACCCCACATCACATAAATTTGACAGACCAGCACACTGAAACTGGCATCCATTCACTGGACATCCTAAATTATGCAACCCTGTAGCTTGCTGCTTCTCACAGACATGAAAAATGTGGGATCTAACTTGGGCTGGCCAACTTGTGCTTCCTATTCTGCATGAGCAACACAAAGCTTTTACTATAAAATCTAGCGATGTTTCCTGGAATGCTCTCAGCAGACAATATTGAGGTTGGTGAACTGCTTGATTACAGAGATAACCCAGCCAACAAACTCTGTCATCCAAAAAGCACTGCTTTGACTGAGCTGACTCAGGACCTGGGCCACAAAAGTTTGCCTCAGCGTGCAGGTTCAGCTGACCCCGTTTCCAAATGCACAAGTACTTGGGAACCATTTTTAAAATGAAACAGAGAGGAGTTCGATTTGTTGCTTCACAATTCTTACTTTACCTCTCCTCTTCTATCTCCACCATTCACCTGGTTTTTCATTCACTCAAACAACATTCACCACCAGTCCTTGAACCTGCCAGTGTAAGTTCCACTTTCAATAAGAAACAGCCTGCTAGATCAAAACAAGGGTCCAGCTAGTCCAGCATTTTTTTCCAACAGTAGCCATGACTTTGGGAAGCAAGCAAGCAGGCCACTGCACCTTTGGGTTTCTGCATCTTTTAAAGACATGCTGCCTATGAACTCATTTAGCCCCATTTAGCTACAAAAAACTAACAGCTGCTGATAAGACTTGTCAGCCTTGAACCTTAATTTGTTTTTAATGCTAAGTCAGCAGCCTAGTTGCAGTTGCACTGGAAAATCCAAAGTTCTTTTATACTTGGATGGAGAGGAACCTTTCCGTAAATTCTCTCATTAACAAAGCACTATTTTGCTAAATAAAAAACAAAAAAATTACTCCAAGCACCTCGGCTTTTCATTATAGGGACTAACCAAGGGTGGGGAACTTGTAGTTCAGCAACTTCTGGCATGCTTCAATTCCCACACTGACCACTGGCCATGGTGGCTTGGTCTGATGGTAGCTGGGAGTCCAACAACATCAGAGGGGCTGTAGATTCCTTACCCCTGCTCTAATCCCTTCATCATTTCAGCTCCCCCTTTCTGCACCTTTTCAAGCTTTACAATTTCTGAGGTGACTACAAGACTCCAAATGAGGCCATCCCCTTGATTTCAGTGTTATTATTTTCAGGCCTTTTAAAAAAATTTCAACACCCTACTCTCCAGGTTTACTCCTTTGCTGAACATTCGGGTCCCAGTTTTCTGCCTTCATACCCCCATTTTTTAAAGCTGTGAGCCAATAGAACAAAAATAAGGAAGGAAAAAGAGGACAAGTGCTAAAAGATATTAAGAAGCTGCTGGTTCTCTAGGGATATAGTCTCATTGCTCTAAATCCAAGTACAATTAGCAGAAGAAACTGTGGTGCTTGCAAAACTCAACTGGCCTTTCCCATTGGCCAATGGAGCCCTGCTAAGACGTTATCATGAGAAGGCACACTCTAGCCCTGCCTTCTCTTTTGTCATGCTTGTCACCATCAAATGGGTAACAACACCCTGAAGAGAAGAGCCTCATTCTTTATGGAGCTTTTCCACTGGACTCAGAACTTGGATTTTTCAGCATTCTGGCTCCTGTGGAATCTCCACAGAGTCTTCTCCTCAGGCTGTATCACCCTTCATGAGTTATACATGGCAAGCATGATGGGGGAGAGGAGCAGGGCTGGAGTGCTCCTTCTGACATATTTCATTTATACTGTGACTTTCCACGTGAAAATGAGCTCACGGAAGCTTCTGAACTTCCTAGTGTATGCCCAGTTAGCCTATTTCTCTCTTAACCCTAACAGAGGACTTGCATATGGACCCACTCAAAAGTAAGTCACATTGCATTCAAGAGGCCTTCATCCCAAACAGAGAATACAGGATTGTAGCTGTCCATTTTTAACGGTTAAGGAAAACTGCTAACACCAAGTTTAGACTCACCTTCATTGTTTTCTAGAACCGCCCTTTCACCCTCTAGTTTCGTTTTGCCATAGAGATTTAGGGGATTTGGTACATCATTCTCCTTATAGGGTGGATTGGTTCCATCAAATACATAGTCTGTACTAATGTAGAGCAAGAATGCTCCTACCTGAGCTAAGATAAAAAGAAATATAAGGAATATTAAAAGGTGTGCCATTTCATTAGCAATGATAAATGCTGAATCAGACCGAAGTCATTCTAGACCAATGTTTGTCTCCAACAGCAGCCAGCAGATTGCACTAATCCCTGCAAAAAGCCGTGTTATTCGAAAAGTGAGTGATGGGTATCTCATGGCCGGGAACCTAAGGTCAGGTGTTCTGCCCGTACTTGTAATGCGATACAGAAGAACAATGAATGCATCCTGCCACAAAAATGCACTTCTTTTACCTGCTTCTTTTGCTATGTTTCCTGAAGCAGCCACATTGAGCTGAGATGCAAATTCTGGGCGACTGTCTACAACATCTGGCCTTCTTTCAGCTGCACAATGTATTATCACATGAGGCTGCAAATTAAACATTCATTTGATTATAATGCAAACAAGTACCTGCAGCAAACTAATATTTCTCACCCAAGCAGCATAACTGGGGGGTCCACTAAAGTGTACAGTAAACTATCCTCCATAGCATTTCAGTGTTCTAGTGTTACGACATCAGCCTATCTCAGATCAATTCTAACAGTGCACAGAATTTGCATAGAGAAAGTTCTATCTGGAATTCCCCACTTATTCTACTGTGTCATTTAAAAAAAATTTCCCCAAATTGGATTCATAAACAACACACTAGTGAACACAATAGATTTCAGAAGGGTTTTTTAAAGGCCTCCAACAGAAAGCTGCTTTCAACAAATGCAAGAGCTTCTCCATCTCAAGCATCTCCAGTACAGAAGCTGCACAAGTAACCAACAGGCAAGAAGTGTTCACTGCTGCATGGGTAACAGAAGCATAGCAACCAAGCCATAACTCCTTCAACCTTCCTTCCACAATTCTAACCTGAAAATCCTGGATTAGATTATGAACAGCTGCAGTATCCAGAAGATTAACTGGTTCAAAGAGGGGCCGAGCTCGACTGTACCCACAGCCAACAGCATTCCAATTATTTGATTTAAATTCCTTATATACAGCTCTGCCAAGGAGTCCAGTAGCACCAGTAATCAGAACACGTCTATCTGGAACATCAACATCTTCCTGTTTAAAAGAGAAAGCATATTGATAATGCTTTGATTTGATATTGATAAACAACCTCCCCAGAGAGGTCCGCCTGGCGCCGTCATTATTTGCTTTTCAGTGCCAGGTGAAGACCTTTTTATTTAAAAGTTATTTTAACTGTTAATTTATTATTGTATTTATAGATTTTAATATATATAGCCGAGATGGTACCAGTTTTTAAATTATTAATTGTAGTTTTTATGAATGTTGTGAGCTGCCCTGAGGCTTCGTTGCGATGGGGCGGCATAGAAATGTTTTTAAAAAATAAATAAATAAATACTATTTACACACATATACCTATATGTGTTTATCCTGAAGTAAATCCCATCAAGTTCAACTGGATTTACTGCCAGATTAAACATGAAAAACAGCCCTCTCCAACCTCGCCCCATCCAGATGTATCGGACTGCTACAACTCTTAACACTGCAGCTGGAGGAATGCTGGGAACAGTCTGTAGTCCAACACAACCTGGAAGCACCAAGTCAGAGAAGGCTGGCATGCAGCAGTTCACACTGAGTTTTCCACCTGACACCTACTTACCTAAGAGTTAGTACTGTTGGACTCCATGGGGCTTACATCCCAGTAAAAGTGATCAGGATTGCACTGCTATTATGCATTATACAGTGAGCCAATAAGGTCTACAATGTATGGGAAAAGGTTCTAAGCTACCCTTTTAGGAATTCGGGGGGGGGTGGTTTAATACATTTTCACTCTGATCCTACACAGATTTACTCCAAATGAAGTCCTATTGTGCTTAACAGGTCTTACCGTCCTACAAAAATAGCCTTGCAACTTAAGTGCCTTACAGTCTCCTCCCACTTCCTGATGGAGAGGTCTTACATGAGAGCAAGCAGTACAGCAAACATGCACAGGACGGAATCCTTAGCTTATTCCCCGCTGCCATAGAAACACAGAGATCCTGTGCACGTAAGCACTATGTGTTTACGCATCTCTCGGAATTGTGCCCCATGTTATCGACACAGTTAACTCTCTCGACGAAGCGACGTTCTCCGGGCTGGACCGCAACTCCAGCAATTCCCGTAACGGGAAGGTCCCACTGGCCGCAGCGGGACTAGTTTCCTCCGTAGGCAGGGGGTCGCTCGGCAAGCGTGTGCCCCGGCTACGGGTGGAGGGTGGAAGATCGAGCCGCCACCCGCAAAGAGACGGAAGGGAGCGAGCGGAAGGGGGCGCGGCCGATGCTTGTTTACCACGGAGAGGCCACGGGGGGGGGGGCGGCAGGGAGAGCCGCGCGGCCCTGCCTCACCTGCTCGAGCCAGCAGCTGCCCGGCTGAAAGTGGATCCGAAGTCCTTTCTCCCACCCGACCATCCCTCCTGCCTGAAGAGCAGCGGCCGCGGCTGGCGCTCCACTGGGCGCTGGTCACGGAGCAGGAGGAGGCGGCGCGGGCAGCCGAAAGCCCTCCGCCGGCCACGCCTGTCTCGGCATCCTCTCAGCCGGCGCGGCTCATTGGCCCGTCCGACGCGGGAGGCGGGGCTTGGGCGGGGCCCGCCGGCCGCGGACGTGCGCGAGACCGCCGTTGGGACACTTCGGAAAGGCCCTTCGGGGCACCGCCTAGGGGAGGGGACGCCTGGCTGAGCTCTTCACCTTCGAGGCTCATTTCTGAAGGGAGTGTCGCCCGCTGGGAAGCGAACGCCTGCCCCAAGATCACGTGCGCTGCCCCGCCCTGTTCTCTGTGACGTCAGAGCCCCGGCAGAAGGGAGGGCATAGATGTCTTGCCTCGAGAGCGGAAAGAATCCTACAACTCCCAGCATGCCCCAGCTAATCTTTTAAATACTTCAGGCAAATTAAATAAATAAAGGGTTGCACCTTTAAAAACTCATTTCTACCCCTCTATTTAGCCATGAAAAGGTAGGGGCCTACTGTGTCTCCTGCTAAGAAATTAATGAGCACACTGTATAACCCTGTTTAAACTTCCTGCAGTGAGAGTGTAGACCCAGCAAGGGAAATGCATGTCTGTTTGAAGCCATTCTCACTTATTAAACATGGACTTGCTCTTTTCAAGAAGGTATTACACCCAGCTTAGTTAGAAGTTTACTGCCAGTTACCTTGAATGCTCCTGGCAAATACAAGATTAAGATTTCGTGATATTAACTCGTGCTAGCTAACACACACCAGGAGTGGCAGTATGAGGGCAAGTACACATACAAAAATGTGTAGTCCTATTTTCATAGTCCCTAATTCTTCATTTACTGCCATTCAGACAGCATAGGAAGGTTACAAAAAGAATGAAGCTTCTTCCCAGGACACCAGTACAGTGGCAGTGAGTGCAACCCTGTGTATGTCTACAAACGGTGCTGCAGTTAGGATTAGACAATAAGGTTAAAGACTTGGGTCGCAAATGAATAGTTGCAGGTGGTGAGGAAAGCAGAAAAACACCCAAAATCTGCATGCTGAGGCCCATGGGACTTACAATGCTTACCATGCATTCTTGTTTTTAACACATTTTATAATCAGAAAGTATCTGAATGGGGTTTATCTACCGTGTTACTGATAGCACTCCACTATTTTGCAGTTTAACTATTTTCTATAACAAAAAAGAGTTATAGAACAAATCTGAAGTACTGGGAAACAACTATTAGAAAGCATGAGGATGCACCAAGTGTCTTGAATGCCATTGAGAACTCAAAATGAAGTCCCATTGGCAAGGCTTCCCATCCAAATCGAGTTTTAGTCAAAAATGTGGGGGCTCGTGTCCCCAGAAATAGCTTAGCTTCCATTTGCTCTCCCCATCATCACAGTGAGTACTAAAAAGACAACAAGCAAATATCAGGTCTGAGCTCTTTGAAGCTCTCTGGCTATATCTTGGCAACTTCCTTTTCAACTGTGGTGAAGCAGCTTGAATCTATTACTCCATTTTTGAAATCTGGAACTGAGCAATATCCACATCCATGGCCTTTTTACAACCAATCTAGAAGTGAAGATTTTGAGTTCTTCTTCCTTTGAAGCAGAAACCTATACCCATAATTTATTTCCTGTCCTTCCCTTCCTAGTTGCATGCACTTGTGTCCCCAGGGTTCAATTTTCATCAGCACTCAAGCAATTCTGTATGACCTCCCAAAGCCCTTCTTTGCTATTTTCCTAAAGCACCCTTCCTCATCTGGCAAGATTGATTTCCCCAGTCTGTCTGTTGAAGCCATTGTACCACCTCATGCAACAGAGGTGGAACATGTCTGTAAATCCTCTGCATGCACACTCTCATGTTAACAGCCCAAGAACCAGATTCCATGGTACACATGCATGCATGATAGTTAAACATGCAACAGAACACAGCAATCATGTTAACTTCTTAGATCAGCTAACATCTACAAGAACTAGCTTCACTAGCATATGCAGTATTTCTAACTATGCCTGAATGTGATGCATTAAATACCAGGGATAGCCAGTATGGCACAGGGATTAAAGTGCTAGACTGGTATTTAAGGCAATCCAGCTTCTACAGTTCATATCTCAGCCCAACCCACCTCCCAGTGCTCTTGTGAGGATAAGACAGAGAGGGAGGGAGGGAGGTTATGTCAGCTGCCTTGGAGTACTTGCAGGAAAAATCAGCATAATAAATAAAAAATAAAATCAATCACTTCAGACAAAGGGAGAGAATTTTTTAAATAGTTATAATTTGTTGCTTTATTGTTTCAATAGTTATTTAAAAAGAACTTCCCAATCACAACCACATAATTGCATTTTAAAAAACTACAGGTGTACACACAGTTCTGTAGGGCACGCCTGTTATTTTCTAAGTAGAGCCCTTCATACTTCAACATCTGAGTTTATTCCCATTCTGTCGAGACCAGTTTGGTTTTTGTTTCTGTTACCTGTGGTACAATTAAAAATGATATAAGTTGCTTGTAAAAACATTTTATTATTATAGATAACTTAAAAGCTGTTGAAAAGCCCTGCCCAAATCCCTCAAATTTGTGGAATGTATTTACAGACACTCACTTTCTTTAAAAGGTGTTTTGGGGGCAACATTTTCCTTGGCAGAGTGTTGAAAAGCTTTAGAAGGATCAAATCGTTTGATACCCTGAATCGCATTCATTTGCTCCTGGAGATCTCCTCGAGCTTTTTTTTCCTTCGCTATCTGAGCACGCAGCCTTGATACCTCCTAAGAAAAAAGAACATTTCAGTCCATAACAAACTCCAAGTGATGTGAAACATGATACCATGTGACCCAAACCAAGTCAGTGGGTACTTCGACATATACTCCTTATAAATCCAGTATATTTTAAGAGCAAATACACTAGCTTAGTTTGTTGATCATGCATATATGAAAAGTGTTTAGTATAGAGAATTGATCTAAATAATGAGATCTGTTGAAAGGGATTCCTTCCTATGAACTTTTCCCTCTCTCGTCCCACTGCTAGGCACAAGTCTCTTTTATTAGGCAGCAAGGGAGTTCTTGCTTCTATGCAAAAGAGCTAACTCCTGGTTTCTCTCAATGTTTCCTGTCAATATTATGGACAGATATCTAGACTAAAAGTTCATTAAGCCATGTCAGCTTTGATAGAATTCAACACTTAAAAGATTTGATTGCATTATCTGAAGCATGTGTTAATTTTTTTTAAGGACTAAACATTTTCAATTGGCTTCATTTTAAATTGGATTTCTGTATTGCCTTCCCAATATAGAAGCACATATACTGAGTAATTAGAGCATTTGCTTAATTAAAGAATGTTGAACTCCACACCTTAACTGAGAACAATCCAGATCTCATGTTTGCTTCTAGAAGAAAAATTCAATTTTCAAAAGGAGATGAACTACTCAGTCAACCCAGCACGCCCATTTGAAAATGTTATGTGCTAAGATATAAGGTAAGACTGCTACAGAAAGGGAATGATAAGGGAAGATAGACAAGAATTTATATTTTAGTGCAGGGGTGGGCAACTTCAGGAGGTTTGGGGGCCATTTTCCATTTTGAACAGAAATTGAGGGGTGGGGGAAAAAAAATAAAAAACAAAATAGCATGCACAGCTGCTACAGATGTTAAAGGCATCAATCTTAGCTTGCCTGCAAACATAGTTCAACCCTTCTGGCATTTCATGGAGAAACATCTTGGTTAATGGGTTGTACAGAAAACAATCAATAAATAAAAGCCACTCCAGGCATCATTTTGATTCTTAGGAAAATGCAATGCAATATTAATAATTTTAAAAATATCACAAACTGCAGGGTTGGGGGCTCATTGAGAGGTTGCATAGATCACACCTCTGTTTTAGTGCACACCCTATCCATTAAAATGCTTCTAGTCAGGAATAATAGTGGCAAAAGTAGGTTGCAGGATATGTAGAGTTCCTTTCAGAAGCTCTTAGAAGACTGCCAGCCTCCCTCTGCACCCGCCCCCGCCGCCTAGAAAAACCCAAGGCACTAACTGAAAGGTCAATTTCCATTTTATCTTATTTTTCTCCCCTTCTTGTGCCCCTTTGAAGTGACCAACAAATATTGTACATCTTAAACTGGTCTCAGTTGTAGGACTTACAAGCTATACAAGCGTATGTTCAATAGTCTACCTGACTTAGGGTGTCTTTAAATCCCTCATCTGATGTCTTCTTTCTGCAGTCTCAACAGCCACCAAGATCTGGTAAACTCACAGGCTCCATTGACAAGTTCTGACTTTTTAAAAATAATGCTATTTTCTATTAATTCACTGAATTATGTACTCCTGCTTACCAAGGGTGCCCTTTCTCCAGTATGTACATGCCAAACCTATTTTTGGATAGCTCAATTTTGCTTGCAATTTGACAGGCACTTGAATTTGCTGTTAGAAAGATACATACGATCTTCATATAATGCACAAACCTGCTTCAACTGGGTATTCTCTTCTTTCAGCTTCATTACATGTTTGATTTTCTGCTTCTGATTCTGATGGCCCAGCAGCTTAGCATATGCATCACTAATTTTGTTCAGTTCTTCTTGGGCTACACCTTGTTCATTCAGAAGGGCATTCTTTTCAGCCTCATAAGCATCAAGTTGTTTCTGAAACATATAACATGTGATGAACTACAGCTCGCAGTGTTTTTCAAATGCTCTGAGGTTTATCCAAGTAGTGCCTGCTGATAGAAGGCTCTTTGGTGCAAGAGAGGCTTAGCTCAGTGAAATGGAGGGGGCTATTTCCCCTCTTCTCCACACCAGCTCCCAGGTAGTTTGGAAGAGTTCTCTACCCATGGAGAAGGTTTAGGAGAGGTACAGAAGAGGGAAAGCTGTAAGAAATTGTCTACCTCCTTATTTCACTGACTTATGCCTCCACTGGATCAATGTACTTTCTGTCACTGGGGAAACAACTCTGTATTTAAGAGATAACCAATTTAATATACGAACCATCCAACCTGTATTCAGGATGTTAATAGTATTAAAGCAATTTATTTGGAGAAAAGAGCCAACACTCCAGCTTTATTCTGGTGTTTAAAAACATGCATACTACCTAAATGCTAAACATAATCTCACCTGAAATGGTTTTACTTTATTATACAGCTCTTCATATAGGGCATGCCAAGTTTCTATCTGCTCTCTGTAATCTGATTCTACTTTTTCTGCAATAGTTTTCCTAAAATGAAAGAAAACAGAGGAAAGAATTAAATTTAATCTTCCTAAAATCTATAATTATTGTGATGGATCGTGTCAGCTAAAGACAATTCATTTCTGCTTCCAGATATTTTGACCTTGTGCCCCAGTGGAAAACTAGCAACATTCACCTTTCCATCTCAAGTTGCTTGGTTAAGTATTTACTTTGTTCTTCTAGTTTTGCTTGAAGATTAGCAACCTGTACAGCACTTGAATCCTTGATCCTTTTTATTTCTTCATTTTTTAAAGCTATTTTTGCCTCAGCATCCAGGAGCATCCTAAAAGTGTGGGAGAGTAAAAAGTTCTTCTCTAATTTGAAGTACAGGGAGATATTGGCAACATCTAAACTGAAAAAAAGTGCACTGTATGTACTGGGCAAGTTGCTCAGAACAAAAAGTAGCTATTGGTACAAAGCTATGATTGGTGAGACAGAAAAAATTCCTACAGCTGAAAGGAAGCTGGAAGGTTTTTTTTCTTTTTAAACATGAATAGATTGTTCCCTGCATATGCAATTGTACTCAAATACTGAGGAAAGACTGACCCTCCCCACAGACCCCTAGTCAATAGGATACCTCTAATATATACAATGTATATACTGCAAGAGACAACATGAAGGGAGGCAAATTTTACCTATCTTGGTTCTATCAAGAGACACGACCGCTCATCGAGTTGTTTGTAACTGAACAAGTAACTTGTTTTGGCTAAGTAGATTCAAATGAATTTCAAAGTACACTTTGCGGGATGGGTGGCATTAGCAGTTAGAATTACGTTCAGTGGTGAAAGCATAACTTAGCTGTAAATCTAGTCAAAAGTCTCAGCAAAAACATAAGAATATAACCAAGCAGCACCATGGACAGTTATTATCAAGTCTACCAGGAGGTCCTTCCCAGCACTGTCAGTACCTTGCACGGTCTTCTTTGGCCTTTTCTTTAGCCTGCTGTACTCCTTGCATCACCTCAGTCATGTGTTCAGTTGTTTTGCTCATCTCGAGTAGTTTGTCCTGGAGGGTAGTCTTCTCTCGCCTGAGGCATGCAATTTCTTCCCCTACACAAACTTTGTAACTAAGGAGAGAAGCATTTCTGTTGGACTTGATTTGGACTTTGTCTCCACTCCCACTCAACTTCATTCATTTCAGTTTATGTTGCTGCATTTCCTGGCCAAGTCAGAGCTATGAATGCTTTATAACACACTTACGTAAGTCAAGAGGGGCATTTTGGAGTTCTGCCAGGTTAGAAGTGAGTGATAATCATTGTAAGAGTGTTACAATCAGATGCAAGCGGAACTCCTATCTTCATGGTCTTCAATGATTCATCCCTTCTATTTTCTGACCCCATCCCCTATATAAAGGGGAGAAATGGAAGGCTGGTATCCTGGGCAGCTCTCTATTTAGTTCCCTCCCTCACTTCCGCAAGAAAGAGATTAGGTGGTAATGCTAAAATGTAAGGCGAAGCAGCAGTTGGCCATATAGTGCCCCACAGCAGTCTTATTGAAAATGCAAGCAAAGCAACACTGAACCAGGTCAGTGAGAGAGGCAGAAGGCAAAGACAGACAGACACCAACTGCACTGTGGGGATCAACTTAACAACTTCTCTTTTGATACTGTATCATTGTGACTTAATTAACATATTTGTTTGTAACCCACCTTGGAAGAATTTGTATCCTCAAAATATAGATGAGTTAAACAGCATGGCAAAACAGCGCTGAACAGATGGAATTCAATACATACTGCTATGCATGGGAGCTGGGTTAGAACTGCTTCAAAGATTTCAGTGTCTTACTTTCACATGTGCCATAAAGGACTACAGACATCAAAGAATGGCAGACTTGCTCAAGGAAACGCAACAGGCTTATCAGATCTCAGGCTTATCAGAAGTTCTTTCTATTGCCTCTCCTTTGAAAATGAAGCCAGGATGGCATTAACTATCAGAAGCCAGGAGAGACTGCAGATCAACAATTTTCTTTCTCAAGCTGTTGGTCTCCAGATATTCCCATAATTCCCAATTAACATAGCCACTGTCTGGGAGTCGTAGCCCAAATCATCTGGAGGACACCAGCTTGGGAAAATCTTGGTGGAAGGATCGTGCAGCTATCTGTCATTAACTAAACCTTTTTCCCAAAGGAACTTCAGAGACCAAATCCTACTCAGAGCAACCAAACATCAACACAAGATGGATGTGCTGCGGTTAGTCTTGATGAAACTTTAAGCATCATCCATATGTAATATTTGAGCTCAATGTATTGCTTCCCTTCTGCAGGGGTGGGAGACACAATTATATGGTCTGTTCCATGAGACCATATAATGGAATCCAGTGGCTTTCTAGATGCTCTTAGGAAATTTCCAGGGGGTTGAGCTGGCAATCCAGCTGAAGCCCTACTCTCACTGTGGAACAGTTTGATGTGGAAGGCCACCTAAATGCCTTTTTTGGTGCTCTGGAGACTACCCTGCTCCTCAACATTCTGGGGAGCTAGTTAATGAAAGAAGCTAGACCTCAGCTACAGCACCAAAGATACAAGATTTTAACTGAAGATGACTGAGCATGCTCTAGAGCACATAATTGGGCTTATTGCATTGTAGTGCAGGCAGCAAAGAAAGCTTGCATCCTTGAGTAGCTAGCTGTCCACCGGAACTTTTCTGAGTTAGCATTCTCACAAGTAAATGAGGTTCTGGTTCCCTCAAGGGCCTACTGTGATTTTTGCACTGCATTTTGAGGTCAAAATAACGTGTCTTCATGGTGAACTTGCTGCAATAATTACTGACATTCCAGCTGAAGTGTCTGATGTCACCATCTGCACAACTATCTGAGTCAACTTCAGTTGCTGCTGCCCAATGATGTGGACAAGGTGTTGGCAGCAATGTCATCAATGAAGTGTCCTCTTGTTCCTTGCCAATCCCCTACCCCCAACTAATAAAAGTTAGCTGAAAGGGTATAACACGGAGGATCCATGGAGTAATAAATACATTGCAGCATGAAAGGGTAGTCCCTGCTATCCTCAAAGAGGTAGTGGTGTGACCACACCTGAATCCACTGTTCTTGATGACTGGTGCCCAACCCAGATACTCCTTTTTTGGGGAAGTACCTGAGGGTTGTGATACAGCAATTTCAGGCACTCCTGAAAGATACTGTTTATCTAGATCCATTCCAGATTGGGTTTTGACCTGGTTAAGGAGCTGAAACTGCCTTGGTTACCATAATGGATTATCTATATCAGCAGAAGAGCAGGGAGAATAAAACCCTGTTAATTATGCTCCATCTCTGAACAGCTTTTGATACCATTGACCATGCTATTCTGCTCAATCCAGTCCATGGGCTGGACAATGAAAGCACGATGCTGTAGTTGTTCTGGATTTACCTGAGGGATTGATTGGATGACTGTTCCTTGGCAACTAAGCTATAGGGTTACCCAAGTACCACCTTGTCCCCAATGTTGTTCAATGTCAATATATAACCACCAGGAGTGGCTTTTAGAGGATTTGGAGCCAAGCACAATTTATATGCTGATAACACAGAGAGACAGAGCTGTGTAATATCTGAATCAGATGAGTTTGTGCAAGTCCTAGATCAATGCCTAGATTCAGTTATCAACTGAAGCTGAACCTGAACAAGATGGAAATTGTGGGTAAGTGGGTTCCAAATCTAGGAAGTAGACTTCCTGCTGTTCTGGATAGGGTTGCACTCCATCTCCTAGTCTTGGAATAACCATAGAGCCATCACTGTCACTGGACTCCCAAGTGGCCATGGTGGGTTAGAATGCCTATTACCATTTTTGAGTGGTTTGCCAATTATGGCCTACCCTGGATAAGGTGAGGCTGGCCACAGCTGTACAGGCACTTGTAATCTCAAGACTGGATTAGTGCACTGTACTAAATGTGAGGCTGCCCTTAAGGTTGGCCCCAAAAGAAAGAAATTTGGGAAATTAATGATAGAGAAAGCAGTGATAAAGGTCTAGTTTGAGACACAATGAAAGCAGTTGCAAGGGGAGTATTGAGGTGGCATATAATTTAAAAAGAGAGAATTAAACATGTGGAAAATCTGGAAAGGGAGATAAAACAATTGGAGAAAAGAGATAAACAAAAGAAGTTTGTAATATGGCTATTAATGATAAATTAACTTGTGATATTAAAATGAAAAAGGTTATATAGAAAATAATAATTTTGAAGCAATTGAGGGACCATTTATTGCGTATGTGCCAATAAAAGGGAAAGGATTTGAACCATCCCAGGATTTATCGCGCTTTTAGAAGGGGGATGGAGTCTATTGAAAAGCAAATGATTTAGAATGTATCTAATGGTCCTGGTGGTGGGATTCACTTTTTGTTACATTATAATATGATTTTAATTGTATTTAGTGGCATTGTAACTCATTTTTATAAATTTTAATATTTTTCAAAAAAATTAATTAATGGCCCTGATGTTGGAGCTAGTACAGAATGAAACAACTCAGCTGACATCAGGAGCTGTCCCTTTTCACCACACATTTCCTTGGCTGACGGAACTACACTGGCTGCCTATTTGCTGCCAGGCTGTTTCAGGCTTTGTGACTAGTTTACAAAGCCCAAGCAACTGGGACTAGGTAGCTTTAAAGAGCATCTTCTCCCTTCTCAAACTGCCCAATCACTGAGAACATCAGATGGGAACATCAGATGGCATGTGCTTTTGCATGGACTCACAGCCTGACTGGAGTTCAGCTGGAGAAAAGCCTTCACTCTGTGGCTTCATTCCTCTGGAACTCCCTGCCTTCTGCTGTTTCCAGTGCCTCTGAGAAACCTATTTATTTCTGGAACCATTTATCTGTTGACCAGCTATTCTTTTTTACTGATAGCTTGTTTTACCATAGTGTTTTCTTTTTCTTATCATTCATTGCTCTGGAATCTGTTTAGATGCAGATCAATAAATATGCTATAAATAAAGAGTTTCAGAAAGGGGGAGATTCTGATGTGTAACAGTCACATAGAAACGGAAACTGAGTCAACTGTTTTGTACTCAAAGTCTTACATACGTTTCAAACTCAGCAGTGGTCTCTTTTAGTTTACACTGGGTAATGCTGTGCTCTCCTTGCATCTTCACAATATCACTGCTGTGTAATTCAGCCATTTTCTCCAACTCTGCACTTTTCCTATATGGAAAAAGTAACATTAGAAGTGAAGTAATATAAGTTCTAAGAATCCCCAAAATTACTGATAGAACTGAAAGAAATACTAAGTTGCTGAATGGCAGGGCCTTCAAGCATCAGCTCAAGTGCTGCTCTCCATTTAAGAACCACAGAAGGTGCGCTACAGGGCACAGCTGGATGCTGCCATGCAGGGTGGGGGGGCGTGCACAAACCCTTTCAGTTTTTCTTCCAGCCATGCTAGCTCCTCAGCTTGGGATTCATTCTCTTGTTCCAAGCGCTTCAGCAGTTCATCAACTTTGCTTTCTTTGGTGTGCAGTCTCTCCAACTCATCCATGGTTTCTTTCAGTTCTCTGCGCAGAATTTCTCTTTCTTCTGTCATCTCTTCTTGGAATTCAAGCAGCTTCTGATGCTCAGAAGCAAAGGCCTCCTGAAGTAGTATCAAAAACAACAACCATTAGCAATAAATAAATAAAGCAAATAACCATAATCATCTGCTAGGTTATCTTTCACTCATGAATAACTTATTCAGTTGCACAAGCAAAGGATAGTAAAGACTTAACTGCAAGATCACACTGGTTCTCTGTCCAGAGCTGCATCCAAGCATTTTAAAACTTTAAAAGTTTTAGACATGGGTGAAATTTTGGAAACTATTTTGATGACATTTTGAAACCCTAATTTCCAGGGTGGCAATTTAAAAAAAATAATTAATTTTTGAAAAAGTGCTTTTTAAAAAAACCAATTTAAATCAGATTTTTAAATTTAAATTGGATTTTTTAAAATAAAATGCTTTTGAAGAAAAATCTATCTAAAGATAGATTTTGTTTAAGATACATTATAGTTCAAAGGTTATTCCTAATGAAATAAACATTAGTTAACAATTCTATACATATTTACTCAGAAGTAAGCCCCCAAATTACTCTGTAGTAGGTGCATAAGGTTCTTGCTTCAGCCAGATTTAATGTATCCTGAGTTATTTGAGGAAGATTGAAGAGGTCAACCCCAAATCATGTCTCCTTTGCTATAGCTGTCAAGAATGGAATAGATTAGGAAGTTTGAAAGCAAAATGACCAAGATCTGTAGCACATTCATTGACACTCTTTCATTCTTTGATACAAATAGCTAAAATAGCGAATCTGTACTATTTCATTCACCTTCCAGGCTTCCTTCTGCTTTTGGTGTTCCTGTTCTTCTAGATTCAGTTTCTCTTTCAGGCTTTTTATTTCAGCATTTAGAGTTTGTTTCTTTTCTCCATATTCAATGCAACATTTCTCTAAAATATACATACATAGTGTCATACATAGTACTTTAAATACCAAACATTCTTCTCTGACATTTTCATAGCCACCTTCCTAGGAACCTGGATTGTCTCTGTCTTGGAAAGAAGGCACATTTAACAAGCCATTTGACTGCTTTTATTCCAGCCACAAGTCATTCCATAACAAAAATACCTTATTCTAACTCACATAGAAAATATATTCAAATTCCACCTCAAATTACTCCACTTCAGCACTTCATTTGTTTTCTGCAATAACAATTTAAAGAACAAATTATTTCTTTGGGAGCTTTTTGTTACTTTTTGTCAGGGGGGTTGCTGCTTTGATGACTTTCTGCTTCCTTGAATTGAAAATGACCTAACACACAGTAATGTTCATAAGCCAAATATAATTATTAAAAAAACAAAACAGTATGTCAGTATAGCATTTTTGTCCCTATACAAATGGGAGAGGTTTCACTTGGCAGACTAGTCTTTGAAGTATGCAGGCAAACAGTATTTTATGTGTTACAGGAGAGAAAGGAATACACCTTAGCAGAGATCAGCTATATTTTAAAGGTTAACAGAAGGAAGTAAAACCAAGTGATATCTATTTTGAAAAAAAAGCATATTTGGCCAAAGCACATAATACTTTCAATCACCTTTTTGCTGCTTACACATCTGGCACTTCTCCCACAGCTCTTCAATTTGTGTTGACAGCATTGATTCTTTCTGTTGAAGAGTAGTTTGCAATGTTTCAATGTCTTTATTCTTGGCTTCTATTATTTCCTCTAATTGGGCAACTTCCTGCTTGTATTTATCTTCAACTTGTTCTGCAACAAGGCTGTTGGGCAGAAACAGACACCATCTTTGTCACTGTAGTTTATGATAGGTTTGCTTAGGCTGTACATTTCATTAACTTCTGTTAGCTTTCCAAAGCGTTGAAGCAGCCCTTATTCCTGGCATCACCACCAGTAAAGTAGTAATCTATGGCCACAAGCAATAAGCAGATCACAACAGCTTCCCTATAAAACAAGCCTAGCCTTTTTCACTTCCAGTTAGAGCTCAAGATTATATTTGGTAAACTACTCCCAGTACATGTCTACCATAGATCTTCAGGTAGGATAGGCAGACCAGAAATAGCAGCTGCCATAAACTCATGCAAAATGTTTCAAACAATGCAGGAATGAACACATGCAGCTTTCCCAAGAATTTCCCACTCAGTCTTGTTCTTCACCTAGGATGTCTATGTGGTTTTGCAGTTTGTTTTAAAAACCTGCTACTAATGAATTTTGAGCATAAAATTCACTGAGGAGGAAACAGCCAGCAAATATCCAAGCTTAACATTCCAGTGGGAGGATTCGCAGAACACAGTAAGGCATATTGTGTATGAAACTATGTAGTGTGATTGATAAACCATCCTACCCAGATGCACTCCTCAGATCCAAGATTTTGACCAGACAGTGGTTTGTCTCAGTGCTACCTAATTAGAGTTCTATGGACACTAACCCAAGTTCTGCAATATATTCCAAGAGATTTTCTGAGTCACATTTCTCTTCAGCGTGCACCTCAGTTGCTATTCTAAAAGAAAGATTGAGAGAACATAGTATTAGTCTTGGGGAAAGTTTTCAGAAATATTTTTAAGTGTCAAGTTGGCCAGAAAAGAAGGTTGGATTCAGTTATCCCGTTGCCTACAATATGTTGCACATAGACAAAAAATGCACATAATCAGGTATAAATTTAAGAAATGAATATTGCATGAACACTGTTGAGTAGGAACCTCAAGAAGGGACAATCTGCTCTAGCATACAAGGAAATCCAGTTTATTTGGTTTTTGACAAGCTTCAGCGCACATCAGTTTGCCTTACAGGAGTGTTAAAAGGTTTGAATAGCTACCACAATCTTGTATCTTAAGTGTTAGCTCCCCCACCTGTCCCACAAGTTTCCAACCTGCTGAGCAGCCTCTGCTTAACCAAGATGCAAAAATTACAGGGAAATCTTCCCATCTGTCACATCTCACTTTTCGGAAGAGTTCATGAATATGGGTATCTTTTAAAAATAAATGCATGTTACAACATATAAATACATCTTGATACAATTGTCCAAGTCCAGTAACATGTTACAAGGTTGGAAAATATCAGTACTGTTAGTAACATGACCACTGCATCTGATGATGATGATGTTGATGATGACGACGACGACGACGACAAACTCAAACCTTGGCCCACACAAACTTTTAGCAAAGTAATGCATAATCAATTTTGTCCATAAAGGTATCATTCTGATTTACTCACTGCTTAGTGAGTATCTGATTGTTATACAATGCCATATCAAAGAGAACAAACCTAGACACTTATTTTTGTTCAGCTGTCCGAAGCTGCTCTTGTTATCGCCATGGCAAGCAACAAAAGGAAACTAAATGAAACAGATGCCTGCCTCATTACATTCAAGTGAGAGCCAGAAGGGCTCATTCTCACTGTGTGAGGACCTGGGTTCTGTAACCGCACTATGCTTTTCAACAGCCTGCTGATCAATGCGGCATGATATCAATTCAGCGGTCCCTGTCCAGCTCTTATTGGCTTTGGCTCTCCTTAAGGAGGCTGAAGAGTGGCGTAAGAGAGGAGCACCAAGTAGATGGATCATGTTCCCTCCTCTCTCCACAACTGACCTAAAGATTTGGGTACACTGGAACTTGTTAATTTTGAACAGAAATACATTTTAGTGAGCTGGGAGGCTAGGCTGTAAGACTCAACATGAAATGTTTGCCAAGTGACTATATATACAAATCAGTTATATTCCAGCTTCTCATCTCAGCTAAGAATTCTCCTGTATGGAGTTTGCAGTTCTTATTGTCAAATCTCCAGTCAATACATACTATTTTAAAAATGGAGGTAGCTGAAAAAATCATTTGAGAAATAGGCTTTCCTGGGAGATTATATTATAACACATTACTAAGAGAAGATGACTGGGTAACCTGAAAAATAGAGACCTATTGAATTCTCTTTGATCATCCACAGGTGTAGATAACCTGGTCCTTTCCAGATACTTTTCACCTACAACTCCCATAATCCCTGACTATTGGTCAACTAGTTGGGGCTTAGAGGCTTGTAGTCCAAACTATCTGAAAGCACTGCACTGTCTACCCATGAATTAGGAGACACCCCCTAATTCCCCTCTCTTACCTTCCAAGATGTGCTCACATTTGCAAACTGTTACCCCAACTACATTACAGCAAAGTTACTAAGAAAGCTTGATACTAGACAGCTCATGCTTTGGCTTACAATTGTTCTTCCAGCTGTGGTACTTTCTCTTTTGAATGATCCAGTGTTCTTGGGACTGTGTTTGGTTTACTGTGCATATTTTCCTTCTTTATAAGAGCAACCTAAAAACACCCAGAAAGGCATTACAGAAAACATTAGTACATATTCTATTTAAAACATTTGAATGCTATCCTTCAACCTATTTGGGTTTCAGAACAGTGCATATTCATCTTCTAAATTTATATCAAAATGTAAAACATGGCCAAATCATGCAAGCTTCATTTAGCTAGGGAGAAATGTCACAACAAAACATAATCAAGGAGCAAGAAATGCCTGTGACCCATCCAGGATCAGTTAAATTTGTTTAAAAGCCTACCTTACTGAGGGATTCCTAAGGAAAAACTGTGGTTTTAGCATGTCAACTCACACCATCGGTCAAACCGAACACTTCTTACAGTGTGGCAGCCACTGACCGCATTTATGCTAACTTACCTTCTTTGCATTCATCTGTTTCCTGAGTTTCATTAACTCCGCATATAGACTGCTCATCATCTGTGGGCCATCTTCAAAACACTTATTAGAAAAGAGAGTGAGGGGAGAGAGATAAAGGGTTGTTTCAAATTTGTATCTGTTCAAGTCATCTTCAGAAGGCACCCAGAGAGTCCACAGTGAAGAACAAGCTAGCCAAAGATATCTTTATTTCAATGAAAGAGTTACCTCTAATTAGATGTCCCCACAGCATTTGATGAGACCTACCCCCAAACAATGCATATAGGACACATCCTTAAGCATGTGTTTAACTCTCTCCAGTGGAAATCAATGAAATTTAAAAGCACTCTTAATGTATAACAGCTTCTATGCATATCTGTCTGCCATTTAATGTTTAAAGTGCCTGGCCGAGGTAATGGACTGGATGAGGGCCAATAAACTGAAGCTCAATCCAGACAAGACGGAGGTCCTGTTGGTTGGCGGATTGGGCTTCGGGGAGGGTGAATTGAACCTAGTCCTGAATGGGGTTGCACTCCCTCTTAGGGACAAGGTCCGCAACTTGGGAGTGCTCCTCGCCACCGCTGTCACCTGAGCTTCCAGTGAAAGCTCTGGGTCGAGGAGCACTTTCTTTCAGCTTCGGCTGATCCATCAGCTGCACCCCTACCTGGAGAACGACTGCCTGGCGACAGTGACACACGCGTTGGTGACTTCCCGACTTGACTTCTGTAATGCGCTCTACGTGGGGCTGCCCTTGAAGATGGTCCGGATACTTCAATTGGTTCAAAATAGAGCTGCCAGGCTGCTGATGGGGACTGGGCGTTATGTTCACATGACTCCAGTCCTCCGTCAGCTTCACTGGCTTCCCATTGAAGTCCGGGCCCAATTCAAGGTGTTGGTGATGATCTATAAAGCCCTTAACGGCTTGGGTCCTGGTTACCTGAAGGAGTGCTTACGTCCATATATGCCCGCCCACCCCTTGAGATCAGCGGGAGAGGCCCTTCTCCGGGAACCCTCTGTGAAGGAAATTAGGAGGGTAAGTACCCGGAGGAGGGCTTTCTCTGTGGTGGCACCCAATCTATGGAATGCGCTCCCCAGAGAGGTCCACCTGGCGCCATCGTTATTTGTTTTTCGGTGCCAGGCAAAGACCTTTTTATTCAAATGTTATTTTAATTGTTAATATTATTTATTCATTTTATTCTTTGGCCAGGGCGACTTAATTTATATTGTTAATTTATATTATTTTATTGAATTCTATTTATTTATGGTTGTGAGCCGCCCCGAGGCTTCGGCGAATGGGGCGGCATAGAAGTCCCCTAAATAAATAAATAAATAAATAAATAAATAAATAAATAAATAAAGTGGGTGTCTACCAGGATAATACCTGAAATTGTGCAAAAATTCCACAATTTTAAACTTAGTGTTTAAAAGTAGATATGCCACATACAGCCCAGTTGTTACATGTTTATTTGATAGAACCAAGATATTATCATAACCAATCACTCAGTGGACAGTAGGTTCAACAGGAAACTTGGAAAAATACATAATCTATGAACTAGAAGATTCAATTAGCCTATTTATTTATTTATTTCCTTAATCGTGTATAGTTGTGCCTTGATGCCATCTACAAGCCCTCTAACCCTTCAGGCACAAAGCTTTGCTGCCAGAATGGAGGACAAGAAGTCATATGATGTGGATATAAAACCACAATTACATGTACCTTTGTTTTGAGCAATTCATTGGTCTTACTCAACTCCAGAAGCTGCTTTTCCAGGGAAGCAACATTTGCCAAAAGAGAGGTTTTCTCACGAATGACAGCGGACAGTTTTGATTCAGATTTTGCCAGATCTTTCTCAAGACTTTGCAACTTTTTATCCTGCTGACCTCGTTCTCCAATTAGTACCCGAATCTTTAAAAAAGTGCATAAATTAACTGAAAGTGATTACAGAAGGTAGGTCCACATGATCGTTCCATTATTAGTCAAATGTGCATGGCACTATGCTCCCACTGTAAACAAAACAGTTGAATTAACTATTTCTCATTAAACACTAAAAGGAGGAATTGTTTCTTTATTCCTAACATTTATATACCATTTATATTTATACAAATAAATAAACATTTATATACCACCTTTCATCATCAATGATTTCAAAGAAGTTTACAAAAAACAAATAAAAGCACTAGAACTTCCCCAACTTGTTCCTCTCCAAATGTTCTGGACTTCAGGTCCAAGTATTCCTTACCATTAGCCAAGTTGTGAAGGCTGATAGGTGTTGAAGTCCCAAAAACCTGGAGGGTACAAGGTTGGAGAAAGCTGCACTAGAACACATCGACAATTCTTGCACTAATACTACAAGGACTTATAGTCATGACTTTTCCTTAAATTTACTGTCTAATATCTAATGAAAAATCAAATAATGGGTTTCCATCAATTGAGAATATATTTCAACAGGTTTTAGAACTGACAGACAAAAGTTGAAGATCATTTTTTTCAGTTATTCTAACAGAATTAAATTTTGGAGTTTACAAGCCACTTAAAAAATGGTCATGCTCGTACCTCTTTTTCTAACTCCTTTTGTTTTCTCAAGCCTTTTACGATAGCCTGATCTTCTTTAGACTTCGTTCCAAAACTGTTTGACTTCAAATACAAGAGGTACAGAAACAAGATTAAAACATTTGAAGTCTGCTTCGCAAGATTGCCAACAGCTATGAACAGAAGATTTTTTTTAAGGCACATTTTATGGGCAGCGTTTAAAGGCATACAAATGCAGCTTTTCTGGCAGAAGAATGACAAACAGTGGAAACTAATCAACATAGATGCTCATGAATATCTAAATCTCACCGCAGTGTAAGGTTTGGCAAAAACTCACTAAAGAATAATTCTGCAAGATTTAAATAGACCATTCACTGTAATCACATTAACTGTTGGAGATCCAGGATATTTTTCCTACTCATATAACTGCAACTGAGGCTACAATCTTGTACTCATTTACCTGGGAATATGTCCTGTTGAATTCAGTAACTGATTCTTAGTTGGCTTGCATAGCTTTGCATTGTTAGTCATATAGTGTTGTGCCAAATTTTGCCTTCCCAGGTTTACATAGTGATGAATAGTCAATATTTAGGTGTCATTTATTATTTTTAATCATGGTACAAAATAGTTTAAGCAAAATATTTTATTTATATTTTACCCAACTTAGAATTGTTTTTTTAAATGAAAACAAAATACTCAGAAAAGACAGTGAATAAGCATAACATCAATCCTACCCTTGGGCCGAGAGACTGGAATTTTCTTCCAGTTGGTGGGGAAGGTGGCTTCGTGCTGTTTGGATTCTGCTGACCTCCTGCATCTCCTATGAAGGAACCAGAGTAAGCGATTTAGGATTTAATTGTGCGAGAAAATACTTTCACCAGAGTACATTTCCAATTTATTTATTCAGCATACATAGATAGAATATATAGGCATACTCTGTGGGGTGAGTACCTTGATCTTTGTGGACAAAATGAAATAGACAACATGGCACATTTTGCATTTGACATATAATATCATATAATAATATAATACAGACTTTATTTATAATATTACGGCTAGATTAGCCCACCTTATAGAAGCCAAAAAGTGTGTTATCTTGTCTCAGATAAAGACCAGGCACAGCATACATAAGAGAACATTACACTAAATCTAATGAAAAACACAGAACTAAGGTGATGACAGAGAATAATCTCCCAAAGGAACAGCAGCATAGATATAGTTCTGGTCCTTTTCAATGTATTTTACTTCCATATCTACTTTCTGCAGACTAAGGAGTTGTAATGACTTTTGGCTAATGCACGTTAATGTTTAAATTAGGAAAAACAATCCATTAAGACATTCATGAACATCACAAAAAGACTTCGATAGACTTGTTTTAGTCATTCAAGCTTAACTGATTCATAGTTGCAATAGAATCTAAGTTTGTTCAGTAGAAATTTAGAGTTATGAGTTTCAGATATATTAGGTTTTTGAACACTTGATTCAAATCCAATTTGTTCAGACGTTGGGAGTTTCAGTTTCAAGCCTCTTCAAACAGGGTCATTAAAAACTACTTTGAGGATATTTTTAACAGCAGCTGATTTCTGTGATCAGTCCCTTGTGCTTACTTGGAATTACAGTCCACTTTGTTCAAGAGGACTTGTTTTCATTTTAAGTACACATAGGCTTGCAGCCCAAGTCAGGAGGAGTCATAATAAGATGGCTATATTTACACCCAAAAATTGCACGTGGTCAGTAAGACAATGAAGGACAAGAAGGAAACCTCTTAACATATGAAAGTAAAGTACAGATCAGAAGTTTGTTAATGTAAAGGATGACACACAGGCAGCAAGCAACTCCCAATTAAGCACTTCCATGCAACAGCCATTTATGATTTGATTACTTACCTGTCTGCATGCTGAACCGCTGAGACTTGTCAAAGGACACATGTCCTTTTGAAGGGTCTGAAGGTGGGATATCATAAGAGCCTGGTGGGGGGGCACAAGCTGGAAGGGGTGGGTGTGGGTGAACATTAATCAAAGTCAGAGTCCTAATTCCAATAACTTTTTTTTAAAAAGTTTTCCCACTATTTCAGTTGTAGCAAAGCCTTCATAAATCCTTATATTGTACACAACCTTTACACTGTGTGTCATTTCCTTTATTTCGGATCTCATGTTCCCACTGAATCAGAAATTTAGAGAATTTAGAGATTTTCAAATGTCCAGATGAAACAGCCACATCTAGGGATCAGAAAGTAAGAGCACCTGATTCAATCAGTACTACAAGGTATTTATCTATTCAGTACAGTGATACCTCGGCTCATGAACACCTTTGTTCATGACCAAATTGGGTTGCGAATGAAAATTTCATGAACATTTTGACTTAGATTGTGAACTCTGCATTGGGTGGCGGCCAGGATCATGGCCATCTCCTCACCCCCCAAGTGGGGAGATGGCCATGATCACAGTTGCGTCTGTGCAGGGAAGACGTATGTGATCACAGGCATGCTCCTGCAGGAAAGATGGGTGCAATCTCAGCCATCTCCCCACCAGCACGATCACGGCCATCTCCCCAACCCCACCCCCCTGAGTGACTATACAAAAAACAAGTGACTTTAGACAGACTTTTCACCAAAATTGACCCTGCAGCTAAGAGAAAAAGAAGTGAGGGAACCCCTGATAAAGATCTCCCCAATGTCCTTATGGAGGGGGGCTCTCCCTCAAAACAATAACCTCCCCCCCACCTGGGTTAGTGTTCTCCACTGAACTGTACAGTATTTTGTTACTTTGTTGTTCTTTGTCACTTTGTTTCAAATTTTTCTGATAAAAAAGTAGTTACAGAATGGATTAACCTTATTTACATTGAACCTTATGGGGAAATTTGACTTGGGTCACAACCAATTTGGGTCACAACCAGAATCATGGAACGGATTAAGTTCGTGAGCCAAGGTACCACTGTACTAGCAAAAGGATAAGAGTGAATTCTGATTCTTAATGATTCAGGTTTTTAGAAAGAACACTAATACATAAAAAGTAACAAATACCTGACAGTGTTGGAAAGATTTCTAGCAGAGTTCTGGTGCTTATCGATTGCTTAGAAACAGGACAATGTTAAAATGTGCTCCACATGCTGTGGGGTGAGGCAAACTGAGGCCATGCCAAATTACACTAGAAACTGCTTTGGCTTGTTCCAGTTCAACTTGGCTTCAACAATAGAGCATCCGCAGCAAGTGAGGCTTAATGAAACACCATATTGTGGCATCTTAAAAATATAAATATTTTGTGGCATAACTCCCATGGAGTATGTCCTAAGGTCTAAGAACTAGTTAATATAATTGATACTTTGTGTGCACATATGTATCCCAGATAGAGAAACATACACAAACAGAGATCAGAGCCAGTGATGTGAGTTTTCCAGAGAAAGAAGAACTGGAATTTTCCTATGCCCAAAATACTGAATTGTACCATTTCTTTGTAGTAGCTTTCTGTATGTGCCCTGTATTTTTTTTGGGGGGGGCAGGGTGATAACGACAGTCTCCTGCTGTTAAATGCTTTTCCATTACTGATAATGCATTCTTACCATAATGTTCACAATATTGACACTTACTTTCTTCTTCCAGTGTTTTCACTGTAGTGTTGCCACATGTGACCCTGAAAAGTGGGTCTAGGTGTACCTTGCTTACTCCAGCAAAGCAACTCTAATAAATTGCCCAGATAAGAGACTAAAGGAGCAATCCTATGCATGTTCAGGTAGCAAGGGGTCCTACAATTCCCAGTATCCCCCAGCCTGCTTTTCTGCTCCTGTCTAAATTTGCACAGGGATGCATGGTAAGAGATAGAAATGGCCCACTAAATGGCAAACAGAGACCGAGGGGATAGGCGTGAAGAGGCATCAGGGAGCAGGGAGCAAAATCGCTCCCAGAGCAGGCCCGAATAGCAGATACCACCATCGCGAAGAGCCGAGAGGACGCGCCGGTGCCCCGGAGGTCAAGGGCAACGGCTTCTCATGCCATTTTCCCATCAGCCAAGCGGAGGACACGGCCAGGGGCCCTCCTGGCAGCGCCGGGCAGCTGTGGCTTGGGCAGCTGTTCAGGCCCGCAACACCCACCGTCCCGGCCAGGACGGCCGATGGCGAGAGAGGACGGGCGCTGCGGGTCCAGGCACCCGGGCAGCCACGCGAGGGGAGCGCGCAGAGCGAGGGCCACTCGCCCCTGCCCGGCCGACTTACTCAGTGCCTCATTGAAGCGCTTGAGCGGCGCCTTCGGGAACGACATGACTCGCTGCCCCGCACGAACGGGACAAATTCAAACTTTCCCGACGCGCCCGCCCCTTTCACGCGCGCCCAATCCGACGGCTCGTCGGCGGGCGAGGCCGGCCAATCGGAAGCTCGCCTTTGAGCACGCGGGACGCACAAGCGCGGAAGGGGCGCGCACTTCGAGTGCGAATGAGGAGGTGCCTGGAGGGCGCGATATTGGATAACTTGCGCCAGGTGGAAGCTACGCATGGAGCTTAAGGACGATCCTCACGCCTCCTTTTAACAACTCATTCTGCCGGGGGGCACACGAGGACGAGGGGTAGAACATACATGAACGACAGCGCAAGCCTACTCATGGCTGCCTTACTTATAGATGCGTATATGATCGTACTGTCACTGTGTTGTGTTATTTCTGAATAAAACCCATTCCTTATATATGGTTGTATGAACGACGGCACTTCAGTGTGGCTTGATGGTTTGCTTTTGAACGCATGCTCCTCTTAACCTGAGTCAGCCAACTGTTTTTGTTGATCATGTTACAGGTACCTTCCTTCGACTTTCTTGCAAGCCTTTAACATGTGTTACGTTATGAAACTACACACTGTCAGATTGAATTCCCTGAGTAGGATAACTGTTTCGTAAGACAGTACAGCTGCATTTCACGTTAACAACTCGCTTAAAAACCATTGACCAGGCATCTGTGTCAATTATCTTTAAGAAACCTAATTTCCCGAAGTTCAGATGGACTTGCATGACACGGGAGATCCAGCCGCAAAGATAGATCACTCTCTATTCTAGCTCTATGGGCTGCCCTAGCGGAATGCGGGCGGAAGGGGCTGGCCGCGGCGGCTCCAGGCATGCCGACGGCGAAGACGAGTTCCGGGGCGGGGAGCTGCGAGGATGTGCGCCGCTGAAGAGCGCATGCGTGCTCCTGGCGCGAGCCCGCGGGAGGCCGTGGCCGGGCGCGCGCGGGGCGGATGGCGGGGCTGTTCGAAGAGCGGAGCGCGCTGGTGACCTGCGTCACCCCCTGGGGCTGCTGGTACCAGAGCCTGGAGGAGGTCTTCGTCGAGGTGAACGTGCCGGCGGGGACCCGCGCGCGGGAGGTCGAGTGCAGCATGAAGAGCCGCCACTTGTCGCTGGCCGTGGCGGGGAAGAAGGTGCTCGAGGTAGGCAGGCGGCGGGAGCACAGGGCGGGTGGGCGGGGGCGCGAAGGATCGGCCCTCTGCGTGTCCGCTCCGAAACGAGTCTCGCTGCGTCCGGGGCACCCGCGCCCAGACCGACGTTCCCAGCTTGGCAGCCACAGGGCGCAGGCGTCTCTCTGCATGGGTAGACGGGGAAGAAGCCCCGCAGCAAGGCGTCTCCCTTCGTTCTCGTCGAAATGGAGCAAAACAGCCGCTTGTCCCCTTTTTAGCATTTCGCATTCTTTTCAGGAACAAATTTTTGCAGAAATTGCACCAGTACAAAACAACCTTAAGTGTAGCCAGAAAACATGCAGGTTCTCTGGGTGTATGTCGTTTGACAAGCTAACTCAAGATTGTGGTGGTCGTGCATTAGTTCTGTAATCCAAGAAGACCTTGGAGATTCTATTTTTACTTTGGCTTCATAGCTTGGCAAAATCTGCCTCTTCTCTTTTGTGGTTATTTCAGAAATGCGTATGATGTTCATGGCCTTCTGGCGACTTATTGCTTGCCTTAACTTTTGAGGCATCACCCTTCAAAGCCCAAGTACACCATTAAGTTTATGTATTCATTGGGCATAAATATGAAATTACATAATTCATTACCTATGGATCTAAAAGTCATGCAATTTGGAAGCTTAAATGAAGTACAAATGCATGAAAACAAATGGTAAAACTGGGATATTACACAGTTCATATTTTTTAAAACAGTTAATTTGTCAAGGTAATATTTATCATTCACTGTTTCTGAGAAGTATAAAATTTGTAAACAAAAGTTTTTGCTATTGAAATCTAGGTTATGTTGACAATTTTCTCTTACAAAAATGTTACTATGTCTTTTAGGGCAAACTCTTTGATTCTACAATAGCTGATGAAGCAACATGGACACTAGGTAATACCTAAATTTAAATGAATGCTTAAGGCAATTTGGTTCCATTGTTGATCTTTCTTTCATCAGCAAGCTTTTTGTTTCACTAATAACAATCATACTGACATCTTCCTGAAAGGATATGGGAAGGAAAATTCCCGCTGAATTCAACAAACCCATTTTTCTTCCCAGTTTTCTTTTTCAGAGAGTCTAGGAGGTCTGTGCATGCTTCCCATGTCTCCAAGCAGATTTGGCTATTTCATGCCCCCAGAAATACCGAGGAGGAATTAAAATAGTGGTCACCAGCTATAGCTACCCAGGCTCCAACAAGCACTGGGTCCAGCTATTGTCAGCATGTGGCGGCAATATAGACATGCCTTTTGACATAAGAATCTTTCTGTAACTTGCAATCATCAACAAAGCCTTTCCACTCATAAGAGAAATGGCAGGTGCAAGCATGTGAAACATGATGTATAGGCAAAGCTAAGGAAGGCAACTCTTCTCCTTTCCCCACTCCCAGTTCATTAAATATTCCGGAGCTCACAAGTTCAGTCTTTGCAAAAACCAGGAGTTTGTACTTGGCAAACAGCGAGCTTCAGCCAGCTTCAATCTCTTGGCTGTGTGCTCACGTGACAGTAAAGCTCAAGCTCTTTGACAACACAACAGAGCTGTCACATAATTGCGGTTGGTATCTTTCAGTGATATAATCAGCCATTTAAATGTACAAAGTATAGTCTGTTAGGATGAATATGAAAAGAACAAAAACAAGTCACAAAAGGGAAGTTACTTTGTTCAGTGTAATCTACATATACAGTATTGTCTTTTAATGTTTCCATGTAAACCACTTAGGGATTTTTTAAATATCTACACATGCATGGAAAGAACAAACAAACAAACAAATTACCAGGCAAAGTAGTTTTTTGTACTAAACCTCCTGTTATTCCTGATCATTTGTCCTCATAGCTTGGGCTGATGGAACTTTCCATAACATTTGGATGGCACCATGTGGGGAAAACTGAGTAAGAGAGACACACTTATATCACTTGCTGATCAAAATATGGTTTAAACTGGAAAAACAAGTTGTTTTCTGTGTGTCATATGTAATTCTCTCCTTATTCCTTTCTTTGCAAAGAGGACCAGAAACTAATACGAATCGTCTTGACTAAAACCAAACGAGATGCTAGAAACTGTTGGACTTCTCTGCTGGAGAATGAGTATGTTGCAGATCTTTGGATCCAGGACCAAATGCAGAAGAAGCTTACATTAGAAAGATTCCACAAAGAGGCAAGCCCTTGGACATTATTTATTTTTGCTGCCCTCTTATGTATTTAAACCAGAGTGTCTCTGTGTTAAGAAAGCAGAGTGTCCAGGTTTAACCAGCACTGCTGTTTAGGACAGGGGGATTGAGCTTCAGGCCTGTAGGCCAAATCCGGACCTTCTTGTATCTCATTCCAAGCCCCTTGGGGTTCCCTGGCCTCAGCTGCTGATCACCTGCAGGCTTCCTAATGTTTGCATTTTCTCTCACATCTACCTCCTAATACCAGTGAAATAGAATTCAGCCATTGGGCTTGGTGTCCCTGACTTAGGACATATGCTTTGTAAAATAAAACTGGTATGTACCGAATGTCTTGACATTTGGAGAATGAACAGAAACATGGAGGGGTATTACAGGACTACTTGGGATCAGGGTTGTGCCCCTTGCTTTGCCCCCCCCCCCCAATGCTAGGCACCATTAGATGTCAGTCTAATGCAGCTGATCACATGCATTAATATGATCAGCCGAAAACCCCATGTGCAAGCAGATGCGTGAGAATAGGTTTTCCCGTGGGCAAATCAGTGCTATTTCTCTGCATAAAGCAGGCTAATGCTTAGATCTCTAGAGGTCTGTGCTTGATGCAGAGGGCATGATCCATCTCCCCAGTACCTGTCTAAAGCCCCCTTGTGCTTGGAGCTCCAGGCTGGTCACTGTACCTGCCTGGAGTGGTGCTTCGAAATTGGTGTGTGTGCAGTAATATGCGAAGAGGACTGCTTTCTGTCAAGTTAGTACTGGTACTGGGGCTATTATGAGGACGAAGTGTTTGATACCCGGTGAAGCCTGTCATGCAGTACGTTTCCCTCCCCATGCATTGCAGACAGCTTTTTCAAAGACTCCTGAGCTGTATAATGCAGCATTGGGGTGAGGGTTAATATTTGAGATGTTAAAAATAATCCATTTTGATGTCAAACTTTAAAAAAATCAGCTAGTTATACTACTGAAAATTTAATAGATTCACTGAATGTTTTATTTCTTGGTTTATATAGATTGGGGAAAGGGGCAGCTCCTCCATTGTACTGAGGCTGCAGTCCTGTACCACACTAATGTCAGATTAAATCTCACTGAACTCAACCGAATTTGCTTTTGAGGGGATATACTTAGGATTCTGCTGTGAGTGACTGCAGATCTGTATTTTCAGATGGAGCAGCTTCTCCATCAAAAATGTTAGTCATCTGTCTGAGAAGTATTGCTAGGCAGCAATCTGTTTTTATAATTAATTTTTATGAGGCATAGAAGTGAGTGGAAAATGTTTGAAGGGAAAGAGCAATAGTCTGTGATTGCTCCTCAAATTTTTTCCATTATTGAAATATATTTCGGTTAAGTAACCCTGCTCCAACCTAGTGTCCTTTCCCAACATAGCTGGGAAAGCTGAGAGTTGCAATAGGTTGTGGTAAACTATCTGAAGTGATGTTCTACAGCCATTTCTGTTGTGCGGGTGCATGATCACTATTATTCTTTATAGCTTCTGCTAAATTTTTGAAAACAACTAAGTTGCATAAAAATATATCCTTGTCTCAGTTGCTCCAAAGGACATAGGGCAGAATGATGTGTACTCCACTATTTTTGGAAAAGGTTAACTGACCTTGAAAGTTAACCTGATAAAGCTTACAACAGGTATCAATTTAATCTTATTATCTCTTTTTTCAGAATCCTGGATTTGACTTCACTGGAGCAGACATTTCTGGGAACTACAGCAAAGGAGGGCCGGACTTTTCTAGCCTTGAAAGATAGTTATGTGGCAACTACAGTTTAGTTTCATGAACTAAAAAAGAGAGAAAGAGAAGTTATGAAGGAATATAGTGTGGCCAAAGAATTCACCTGTGAGCCTGTCATTCACAGAATGACATGCTGCTTGTTCTGGACAGTTTCAAACCAGAAAATAAAGGCTGTTTTATTTAACATAGTAATGAAACAAACACCTGGCTTACAGATGCAAATCAGTGCTAGTTATATCATGGCACTCTGTCAAGACTTAGAACACATTTCCATCCATAAAAGTGAAATCAGCCATATAGTTGCTCTTTGATGTACTGGTATATAGTTGCTCTTCGATGTACCCAAAATAAGTCATTGTGTAAAACCACAAGTTGTGTAATTCTTTGTGACATGGAGGATACTACTGCTTACATATTTCCAGCTTTTAACAGCAAACTGCTAGTGTTACAAGTTAATAAAATGAATGTTGCAATGACACCCTCATAATGTTCAGATCAACTTTTTAATCATAAAGGCACATTGTTTTGAAGGTTAGATAATGGAAAACAAATTTGCTGTGCTGTTAAGGTGTATCTACAAATTAAACACCAAGTTAGTCAGCCCAAGCACAATATGATTCATGTAGAAATTCCTTTAAATCCAGTACTTCTGAAGTCTGATGGAATATTTACCTGCTATAATTTTGTTCTAAATGTCAGTGTAAAACAAACTTTGCATCAAAACAGTTCAGAAGCTGCTGTCCTGGGCAATGTAGTCTATAGCGAATATTCTTGGTCTGTATTCCAATGCAGTCCATACTGAGATGCCTGTATTTATCTCACATAAG
The DNA here is from genome assembly GCF_004798865.1 of Varanus komodoensis. Classification (NCBI taxonomy): domain Eukaryota; kingdom Metazoa; phylum Chordata; class Lepidosauria; order Squamata; family Varanidae; genus Varanus; species Varanus komodoensis. The sequence goes on along the minus strand of NW_025336479.1, from coordinate 14,790,774 downwards.
CAAGGCGTGTGGCGGGGTGAGGGGTGTAGATTCAAAGAAGTCTGTCATTCCCTGGGGATGCTGGACTTCTGAATATAAGAAGAGCCATGCTGCACCAGACTAAGTGTCCATTTAGTCAGGCTGCTCGGAGAAGCCAGCAAGTAGAATGTGAAGGCAACATGCTGCTCCTGCCCAACTGGTGCACATACGAATACTGCCTCTGATTCAGGAGGCAGCATAGCCATGAGGGCCAGTAGCCATCGAGAGCCTTCTCCATAAATTCCCCAGCCCTCCTTTAAAGCCATCCGGATCGGTGACCGTAACTACAACTTGTGGAAGCAAATTCTGTACTGCAGTTGCATACTATGTAAAGTACTTCTTTGTATCTGTCCTGACTCCCCCGGCAGTCGGCCTTCTGCTATGACCTCAGGTTCTAATATGATAAGAGAGGAAGACAAATGCCTATCTGCTTTCCCCACTCCATGCATAATTTTGTGCAGTTTTATCATGTCTCTGCTCACTCACTGTTTTCCTAAGCTAAACAATCCTAGCTGCTGTAACCTTTCCTCATCGAGAAGATGTACTAGCCCTTTGATCATTTTAATTGCCCTTCTCTACTTTTTCCAACTCTGCAATACACTTTTAGGTGTGGCCAAAACTGTACACAGAATTCTAAACTCTGGTCAAACCACTGATTTGCGTAACAGGAGTGAAAACAGCAGATCATCCCTAGGCTACAAGCTGTTTCTGTACTTAGGGAAGCAGCTTCAAGTGCAATTCACTATGCAGCTTCCCGTGTGAGTGCTTGAGAAATACTGGTTTAAAATCCCCATGGGCACATGGAATTGGTCCTGTGGTTTTTCTGAACTCTAGCCGCCCCACAATCAAGTATGCATTATTTTGACTTTCAAGATACCACAGCTTCTATTCATATAAAATACGTACTTCCTTTGCAATAGCCATTTATAACTTGATCATACCACAGGATGCTGAGCAAAATCCTGCTTTATTTAGTTGTATATGCACACAATGCACTGAATTGTAGTCATGGGCAGAATGCCTGTAATTGCTGTCTAGGTTTAGGCACATTTAGTTATCTATGAGAAGTGAAGTTGTAATTTTCATGTTATTAAATAGTATTACACTTAAACAACTTCACTGGTTTATACTATGTTTAAGTGGTGCAGAACCAGTGTTTAGTCTCTGAAGAACTCACAGCTATGAGGATGCCTCATAGCCTCAGTACAGGACCTGCATTGTGAACCAATAGTTCAAACAAGCGATCCCCAGAAATTTAGTTTTAGGTGTATGTTTAAGTACAACGATCAAATGCAGATGACTCAGTGTGGTCCATTATGAGTTATTTCACTCATGATGAGCTGCAGCAGTCAGGGATGCCAGATTGCCTATTTAACCTTTGCTCAGGGGTTGTTGTGAGTTGGTTAGCCCTTGCATAGCCTATGTTCACATGACATGACAAGACAATCCTAAACAGGGTAAATATGCAAACTGGCAGCCGCATGCATGTCACATAAATATCCATGATGGGCTATGTGCTAGTTTCTGTGAATTAGCCCAAAGCTTACATGAGGCAAAGGAGCCTGTGCTGAGAAAAGCTTGTACATTTCTAAGCAGAGGTACAACATCCTATCTCTTAAAAATGGAGGAGTTGGCACTTGGGAAGAACGTGTGACATTCATACATATTTGGAAGCAGAAACAGCCCAATTCTGGAAGCACACAGAAGCAACTCAAGACTATCCTGTGCACATTTATCTAATCCTGTTACTATGCACGTTGCACAGTATCTAATCCTGTTACTATGCAAGCTGCATAATTCTGTTACTATGCAAGCTGCATAGTAACTGAGTAGTTGTACAGCATTATGTCATCTATTGGTTGCTAAGTAATAGGCTCCTCTAAAAAATGAGATATTTCTTAATGTTGGATCAGTAAGCTATTAGGCTACCAAAACAAAAGACACCAGCCTTTTCTGCAAATACAAAACCCTTATAGGAGTCAGGGATGAGTAGAAGCCATGTCTTCTGGCAGATTTTGCTGTTTTGACAATGCAGCAAGATGCCAACCATAAACCAGAAGGCTGATGAAGACAAAACCAAGTCAGTTAAAACAGCAGTGGTGTACTGTTTTAAGAAAATAATAACTTGTGTCATTTGCTTGTAGGTAACACCTGAAATTGAAACCTGTGGAAACTTTGCAGTTGGGCGGGGACATGAAAACATGTCAGTTCTCCCAACCACTCTTTAGACTGCGCAAGTTTCCCTTGCTTCTTAAAACTGGCATGCAGATATTCAGGCCTGGGGCTAGATAGGCTACCCCAATGGCCAAACCCCTTCCTTTCAGCCCCACCCCTTCCCCCGACTGCCAGTAAATTTAATGTTTCCATTCCCGCCCCACATGTCTGTCTTTCCGTTCTAAAAGGCTTTCTTGAGGCCTAGTAATGCTACTGAGAAGTTTTAGGTTGATCTTACCCGTTTTGTTTTTGGCTCTTCTCCCCTTGGTGTGGCCACAGTCGCTGCTGGAATGTAGCCCCTGAGAGTTTCCATACTCCTGGCTTGAAAAATTGCTCGATACAGAATGCACTATTGGACTGAATTCAGGTTTTATGCCAATCTTCCACCCCCGAGCAGGCCCCTTAAACTGCGTAAGAACAGTCATCCTTGAACACAGAACAAGTCTCAAGCAGTGAAACAGAGGTCCTTACTGTATTATCGAGCAGATGTGGAGGTGGTGAGATTAGAAGTGTGAATGCCTGATTGTAGAGAGCCATTAAATTAGGCATGGTGCCTGCACAGTTGTTATTTATGTAGACCAGCATGCTTTTGCTTTGAACACCGCTGTAGTCGGTTGCAGTAATTAGCTTATTTTTTTCTCTACTGTTCCCTTTCAGACACAGTACTCTAAACCCCTTTCCTCTGAGCTTTAGAAGCATGAGTACCTGTGTGGGTGGAATAAACTCAACTAGATTCTCCCCACTCCTTGTTTAACTATAAGAACATAGTGAAAGGATTAGGTATGGGATGGAGAATGTGCTGGAATGATACAGATAGTGGAAAACTATCATCACTCTAGAGCTGAGTTTATCTGGGTTCCTTGGATCAAATGCAGTACCATGGATGAATTAAATCCAAGTTGGTACAAAGTCAGACACTACATATGTAACACTAAGCCATGGTATGTTGTTTTAACTTAAGCCTATCATTTTCTGAGCCTATACCCACTAACAATAGCAAGTTAAGCAACAGCCCAAAAAGAAAGGCCATGGATTGCCGTTGATGGGCTGGGATCTTTGGTTTGCTTAGATTTTGACTTAACATGATATATGAACATTCCTGGCTTGCAAAAGCAGCCAGGAAATATTATCTTGAAGAGTACAAAACTGGGCAGGAAACAAACCAGAAATGAACCACAGCAAAGAATGCTTTAACTTGGTGGCCTGCACTGGGCAAATGGTCACACCCAATGGCCATACTGGCCTCTTCTAACTCCACCATTCTGCGGGTGGGTTCATCTTGTGCCCTGGGTTCAGACAGGCTTCCATCCTTCTCCATCTTCCCTCCAAAGGGTGGCCACTATCCCATCGACCCCCACAGCTGAAAACCAATCCCAGGGTGCACCACTCCTGCCTGCCTCTCCCCTGGATGTGGCCTCCGCCGATTCTTCACAAAGCAACAGCAGCACTTGTGCTGCTGCCTTGAGTTGGGTCACTGTACACGCATCAGCCTGACATGTTGCCAGGGGTCACCTCTGCCCTGCAGCCAGGTGCACCGGAGGCTTCACCACAGACCCCTGTGGCAGGGATGGAGGGAGAACATCGTGCTGGGCAGACTTTCCCCAAGGGTGCCCACCTGGACACCAACCCAGGCAAGTTTTCTTGCTGGCCACCAGAAATAAGTTCTGGGGGAAGGTAGCACGTGTTCCCGACTTTGCTAAGACTCTCAACGACAGGGCGGGGGAGGGCAGAAGACATGGGCCTTTCAGGGTGATCACCCTCATGGTGATGCCCATCGCAGTATACATCTCGTAAGACCACTGGGCTCCCCGAGTAGTACACCCACAGCTTTTTCCAAGTGCTGCTCCAGTGAAGTGCAGCAACTGGACAGCTAAGGGCAACATGGTGGTGCTCCACTGAGATTCAGAGGCTACGGCTAGGCATAGGGAAGGGAGCATGCACGCAAAGAAAAACGGCAGCACAAAGCAGCTAATCAGCACGCACAAGTTCCGGCACAGCAGTTGCTAGGCAGAAAAGGACAGGAAAATGCAGGTCGGAGCATCTGCTGCTGCTGCTCTTGCTACCAAGCTCTATGGCAAGAATGGCACAGAAATATTGCAGCAGACTGCAGATCAAGCTATGGTGAAGCACAGAAACCTTACAACCTACCATTGTTTCTCTGTGTGGTTCAATGAACAAAAAACATGCCATGATTCACCATGAATGCTGTGTTCAGACATAACAGCAAGCCACGCTGGGCAGTTTTCACTGTGGCTTGTTTGAACCACCCTATAATTCTACAACTCAGACAAACTACAATTAACTTATACCATGCCTGTTATATGTGAACACATCACCTCCTCAGTTGTTACCATCTTAAAAATACATTTGCCAAACTGGAGAAATGGGTTCCTTAAATCTGCCTCTCTCGGGCAGTCTCTTACTTGATCTCCCCCATCCCTGCCCCCACCACCCTGTACTTTTATCTGCACTGGGAAAAACACCTGTGCCGCTGTACCTGTAACAGAACCTCTCTTACTTCCACTCTGCTCTTCTGTATCAAATCATGGCCCCAAAAGCAATTAAAGATCTGAAAGTACTTCTATTCCCTCTGATATTTCTTAATCCTTATCCCAGCAGAGTATCTTATAAGGGTGTTTCATTTAAGGTAGCTACATGCAAGCGATGAGGTCAGTAGATTCTCCAATTCCTTTTCAGTATATTTTATTGAAAGATACATTTGCAGTTTACAAGGCATAACACCTCTAATAACCATATCTAGCATGTCCTCCTTCACATTGAACACTGTTTGAATTCTCATTCTCCCCCATCTACACCAGGATGGCAAAGGCACAACAGAAGTAATTGACCCATTGGGAAGGTCTAACGGTATGGTCTCTCACAAACCAAAAATGGTTTAAGGAAACATCTATCCATTTCCTTTGAAGAATAGACCGTGATGAGGTAGAAGCAAAGGTTTGCTGGGTTGCAACAAACAAGAGTTTAGATTTAGAAATCTGTAGTTATTACAGCTATTCTGTGCATACTACTTTCATTATTAAGGACAAGCAAGTCATTTGTAACGAATCCCATTTGGTAATAAGCAACTGACCTGAATTAATAAGCCAGTGCTTGAAATGGTGGGATTGTGCATCAATGCTTTCAGCAGTTTCACAGTTTTGGTATTTGTTGGTAGAAATGCCCATTCAAGAACTTGGGATACTGCATGCTTGAAACACAAGCTGCAGAATTTGTTACCAAGTTAGCACAGTAGCAGAAAGCTTGAACTAATTTGAACTAGAAGTAGGTGAGAAGCAGCTTAAGAGGGCAAGGTGGAAAATCCACCAAGGCTACCATTTCAGCAAGGCAATAAATGCTTCAATACGTCATATGGCACAATGGCCCTTTAGCATCTCTTAACTTGCTTGCTCTCCCCCACCAAAACCCCCCACTCCTGCACTGTATTTATCTTCAGCTCAAGGCTGTTATGTTAGCATTCAAGCAATCATGATACTAAAGGTCACCTCCTGTTGGCTTGCCCATTTCCACTAGGACTCATAAATGGACTCATCTAAATGGTATTAAGTCGCACCTGGCTTCCATTGGCATGAACATCAAGAGACCTTTTCCAAGACAGCATGTGTGTAGCTGCAGTATACAAACTGAAGTCAACATTTTACAGCTATAAAAACATAAGATCACAACAATTCACAAGCTAGTTAAGACTGTTTCAGTCAAGTATAGCACCAAACTCAATGTCATGAAGTCAGTTAATCCAGTTCTGTGTTTTTGATATCCAAAAATCATTTGTGTGTTCACCAACATGTTCCCAAGGAACATACACAGGATTACCTTTTCACACTTTTGACTTCAAAGACTTAAGAAAAGCATTAGATGGAGACAGGCAAAGGGTTGGATCCAGACCAAGTTAGTTTAACTTGGTTCCCATTGAAATAATTGGAATTTAAATCAAGTCATGAGTAATTTTGTCCCACTGATTTCAGGAGGACCTGAATTCCCATTAATGTAGTCTGTGTCCAACCCACAGTATCTCACTTTAGTATATATTCCTATTTTTAGGGATTGCCAACATTTCCAGGAAGTATTTGACCTATAATTCTTTCAGCTTATGTTTCAGTTTCATCTACTATCAACTCCTCAAAATACTTGAAGTTCATTAAAAATGCCATTCATGCATTGTTAGAATTCACATGTACTAGTGCTGGCACCTGTATTATAAATAATGCTAAAACTGGTTTTAGTGCCTTACAGCAAACTGAGCACTTATTGACTCCAGTACCTGCAATCCCCATATGGTACAGTGCTAGTGCAAACATTTAATACATCTTCATACTTGTAAAGTGCATTGCAGCAGTTATAGAATTTGGATTAAGGTGGAAGCTTCAATAATCTTGCTCTTAGGTTGAACTTTAAAAAAAAAATCTGGGAGCCTGTGGTGATATACTATGCAATGATTTATCATTTCACTAATCCAAGCATATATTAGCTTGCCAACACACCCAGATTGTGCTTTTTTGCCATCAGGTAGCATTTAGTTCAGAAGTACTATACGTAGTAGAAATGTTTGGACCATAGAAAAGAGGTGGTATGCTTTTCAGTTTACCCAAAAGTCAAAACACCACTCTAAATTAGCTGCTATATCTCCGTATTTTAGGCTCAAACATCATTCGGTAACAAAATCTTCCGTTCTTGTTAGGCACCCAAAGAGCAAGAGACAGTCACACTGCATGGTCCTCTGGCTCAGAGGCGAAGAACTAGTGGACACTGTTAAGTCACTCATGGAATCAGGCTTTCAGGCGAGTCCGAGGCAAACAGACATTCTCCTTCAATGCAAAATACATTCCAGCCCTTAAGGTCGCACAACTGCTTAGCCAAAGGCCCCATCTTCTTCCAGACTGTCTCCAGCCTACAGAAATAAAGAGATTGCAAAGCGTATTTATGCAAGGGGGTTGATTTAATCAACACTGCTTACAGGTAGAACATTCATGTAATGATAAAGTAGTCATAGTGGAGACATATTTGCATGCATTTCTGCACTATTGCACTTTGGTGTGTCTACAAAACTGTCTTATTTACAGTCCCTGCTTGTCTAAGCTCAGTGGTGGGACTTTCATGGCCTTTCAGGTGTTCTCAACTCTATCATCATCTCTTGCCAACAACATCAGGGAAGGACATGCATTTCCTATCTGATCTAATTTATACTTCTATAGAGATATTTCTCAGTACCACTGCGGCTGACATATATTAATGTTCAGAAGGGCTAGCTGTGGATAACGGAAGTGCTAGCCCAAAACATCTGGCGGGTGACACACATTACTTTATATCTGGAGGTCTGCTGTACAGGTAGTCCCTGGATTATGGACAAGTTCTGTTCCTGAGAACGTCCTTAAATCAAATTCATATGTAAGTCAGATTACGTAAGTAAGCCAAATGTACATGTATACATTTTAACCTTTCTATGCCTATGAAACACTTGAGACACTTCCATATGCTCTAAATTGCCTTAAACACAATAGAGCATTGTAGTAATGATAATACAGTAATAAAGTAACTGCAAGCACCGGAGAGAGGAAATCTCGCTCTGTGTGTAGATATACAGTAAAGAAAAAAGGTCATAACTTGCCTCTTATGCCTGGCTTTAATGTATGTTTGAGCTTCACTGCCTGTCTGTTTTAATTTCAATGCAAGCCCAACAGAATGGAGCAAAGGAGTGGCTCCACTCCCATTATAAGTTCTACAGAAGTGATGGTAAATGATTGGCAGGAAGAATTATATGGAAGAATTACAGAAGACACTCTCAGCAATACAGACTTCTTTCACAGCTTTGCAATCATCCCTACAGGCAATACTAATACAGCAGGAGACTATTTTAATTGGACAATTTGATTTTTTAACTGAACAAAAAGAACATCTTGATAAATTAGACAGTTCCATTAATAAAGCCCTGGGCGGGCAATTCAAATTTGAGCAGAATATACAAAATACGCAACAAATAGATGGAAAATCTGAAATGGTGAGCAAAGAAATAAAATCAGAAAAACAAGCTACCATGGGGTTTGCTTGTAAAAAAGCAACAAGCAGATGGAAAATTCAAAATAGTGGATAAAGCAACACAATCAGTAAAGCCAATAAGCAAGCTTTCATGGGATCTGCTCGTCATGTTGGAAAAAGAGAAGACAGCTAAGTATTTAAGAGAACCTATGTTTATGTGGCTATTAGCAGAAGGAACTTTGTCTATTGGACTGCAGGCACTACTACAATTGAAGCTATATAATGATTTACTACAGGCACTACGACGATTTAAAACAAAGAAAGAAGAAAGGTTGGACAGAGGTGTAAAGAAAAAAATAAGAGAATTTTTCTTTTTATTTTAAAAAGGGATGATTCAAATAGGTTGGGCATGTTCACATGTGATATAGAAAGGCTAAGCTACTATTGCTGGTGATAAAAGGGGTGGATATACCTTAAAGGTGGTAAAGAGTTGAGCTCTCGTAAGGAGTTAATTGTATATGATTAGATGATGTTTAAGGTAGATGAAACATTAGTAACTTAGCTTAAAGAGAGCTTGTTTAAAAGATATTATAGGTAATAGTTGTCGCTAAATAGATTGGCTAAGGTATCTTTAAGAAGGTTAAGTGAATGTTGGATATGTGAACATAAATTGGGTATTTTTTTATGATATAGAGTAAAAATAAGAGAACATATTATCTTAAAAAGGAATGACTTAAATGGGTTGGCAGGCTTATATGTGATATGGAAAGGCTAAGTTACTGTTGTTGACATAAGGGATGGATATAAGCGAGATTATGTTAAACATTGTAAAGAGTTGGGCTGTTATAAGGAGTTAACTGTATTTGACTTAAGCTAGATGAAACATTAGCAACTTAGCTTAAAGCCTGTTTAAAAGATATTATAGGTATTAGCTGCCACCAAATAGATTAGCTAAGATGTCTTTAAAGATGTTAAATGGATGTTTCTGACTTTATTTGTAACTGTGGTAGTGAGGAATCTATTTGTCTACTATTAGAAAAATGAAAAGGTTTTGAATTGTCTAGAAATGTTTAGATTGAACTTATTAGTGAAGAAAGATGATATTTTCATCCAACTTGGAGATTCTTTCCTTTAATATTGGTTAAGAGAAACGGGACTTTGCAAGAAATGGATGGACTGATTTTACAGATGAAGGAGAAGGAAGATAGTGACTTCTATCAAATTCAGAACTGCTTTTTTTTTTCTTATTGGCTGGAGAAACAGGACTTGGTTTTGACCTAAAGATGTCTTCAAGTTATTATAAATAGATTTGAATATGATTATAGAATGTTAAAATATATGTAGTAGAGGGCTGACCCAGTAAGTCCGATGTCTGAGAATTGATGTTTTTAGTAGTAGTTTAAAATTTTAATAAAATTGTTTAAAAAAAGGAATGGGAAGAATGTTTCAGAAGTTACTCCTTAAAGATCCACAGAAATTAGCTTTATGTCAAAAGTTAAAATTTTGTTGCATTAGTTCAGTTGTTTAATTCTTGGCACAGTTTGAGTAGTGGTACTTCTTACTTGTGCCTAGTTCTCTCCAGGGACAAGATAGTTAAACAGTCTATGGAAATCAGTAAAAGTACAATTTACATAACCATTATGGCCTTCAGTACAATTAAAATCCATCCCCCAAAGCACATTTAAACTCACCTTTAAGAAACCGTTTCTGGAATAGTGGGAAGGTGAGCAATTCGATAGTAACTGTGCTTCAGTTGGCATGCTGTTCGGCCAGACACAATCCATTTCAGCTTTTGAACATTTGGCTTGGAGCACTTGCTTGAGGAATATTCAGAGAGGCACTTTGACACAAGTTCCTTCCAGAAGGAGAGCTCTTTGCTATTTAGCTACGCAAAACATATTGGAAAATGAAAGCTGATCAGAAACAAGACCAGTTGCATACTTGGCATTATGACTTGTGCCAGGTGCTATTACGTTGGTGCCAGCTATGTGAATGGCAGGTGATAATACATACTTCTGATTTTGCTTCCTGTGCAACCCAGTCTTTATCAGGTTACCATATCTGTGAAGTCCTTGCTCTGCCAATGACTAAGCCCTTACAGCATATCACTGTCAGCTTCATGGTTCTCCTAGCAACATGAACAACTAGACTAGAGTCAGCATCTAGTAAGACTGGCACAGGGAACTTCTTTCAGCCCAAGGACTGAATTTAGTTTTGGACAAGCACTTAAGCAGGGGAAACGGCTGAATTCTAGCAGCTGGCAGAGCTGAAGGCAAAGGGACTCAGACTAGAGAAGAAAGAACAGAACAGTGTTGCTTAAGACTTTTACTGCCAGGGATCTCGCCTCAAAAGAGGCACTCCAAGCTTCAAAATTGGGAGAAAATGAACAAAAGCAGGGAAACCACTGAATGATCCAGACTTGGGGGGAGATACATGTGAAGTTCAATATGCAAGTTTTGTTTGTTACTAGACTGTGGTCCCAACTGTATTTTTTCAGAAATACATTATTGAAGGTAGGGTTTTATTCCCAACTCGACCAGCCCTAAAAGGTTCAGGAGCTAGAATTCTCTCAATAGCTCAGTTTCTCCTTGCCACTTTCATCTGCAAATTAAATCACACTGAGCCATTGTAGATAAAACACCTCTTTGAAGAACAGAATTTATAATCTAAATAGGCAACAATATTTATGACGTCAGCACAACTCTCTCTGCAGCCTAGTACCTCACAGATGCTTGGGGTCACAACTCCCATTGTGCCTAGTTGTGTCTAAACCACTGGCCATGCTAACTGATGGGAAATGAGGTGGAAAGCATACGGAGGACACAAGACTGAAGAATAACTTGCTGTGAGGCTGGTGAAACAAAATAAATCCAGTCTAACTATAGTAACTATAAGCCTACAGGCCATCCTATAGCTACTTCCCAGTCTGCAGAGCATGTATGATAAATGCTGGGCCACTCCTAGAAGTCCTTGATAATGTATAACCTACCTTGAGATGTATTCGGAGATATTCTATAATGTCCATCAACTCCAGTAGCTTTTTGTCTTCAGCTTCCAGGACCATTATTGACAAAGCCAACACTGATGGCTGAGGGACAAAGAGATTGATTAAAGTGATTAAAGTGAGTTATGGTATGTTTCTAGATTTTTTTTTTTTTTGAAGTGTTGATCAATAAAGATTCCTACCTTTGCTTTGGAAAGAACAATTCTGCAGTGACATGCTTTAAGCTGTGCTTCAAGTCTCTCTAAATTAAGATGTTTCTTCCTGTGAAAAAGAAAGGTTTAATTAATTGGACAGTTTACAGCTTAAGCTTCCAAGTACTCATGAGGGTTTTCAAGGCATGGCCTGATATTATCATTTACAAGCTACACAACAGCATTTCATTCTCACTGTTTTCAATCTGCAGAGGCTATTTGTGTTGAGAAACAACTTCAGCAGTAGTTTGGATCCAACTTGTGTTTAGCTAACCTAGACAACAGCTCTTCATCTCAAGGAAATCGTTCTACTGATACCTCATCTTGCTTTCCCCAGAAACCCATTTCAGCCTGCACAACACTAATTAACCAACAGAAAAAATGAGCACAGCAGTCTTAGTACAAAGCTGTTCTAAGCTGGACAGAACAGTCAGCTATTTTGCTCTTCTGCTACAATGAAAGCTCCCCATCTTCTCCAAATGCACACCCCACATCCCACCTTCAAAGGAACCACCAATTCAAAGTTTTTTAAAGGCTTGTTTACCTTTCAAAGCTCAGGCTGTCATGCAGGATGGAATGATAATGTTGTAGAAAATGGAGGGCAGTTGTTGTTTTCACTTTTCTACAAAGCTTCTCTAGAAGAATCTCCTCCATTCTCATCAGGTCAGAAACTGTGAACCGATACTGACTTATCCGGATTAAATCAGTGGCTAATGGAATGTTTCGTTCTTCTTCTGTTGCTTTCACAGCCAGGTAGAAACAACTTAGCCCAACACAGCCCAAGTGTTTTGGTTGTACCTAGAAGAGGAAGCATAGAAATCTTTAAATAGCTGCCATTGGAAAATTCTATCTCCCAACTGCAACTATTTTATCTAAACAAATCTAGACAAACCTAGACAAATCACAAAGGAGTTAAAAACCCAGGTTGTATTAAAATCTCATTGAATTCTATCAGGTAAAAAGTAGCCTCTTTTCACATTTAAAAGGCAGACACAGTCATGAGATGAACTTTTCTCAAGTACATTTCGTTTGAAATTTCCTATCAGAGCAATGAGTTCATTCAAACTATAGTTACTGTAAGCCTACAAACATCTTACAGCAACTCTCCAGCCTGAAGGGCACATACCATAAATGCTGAACTAAATGGCACAGGGAAGAACTAGCTTGGTGTGGGGGAAGAAGCACGGTGGGCAACAGAGAAGGCTCACCTTTGTGCAGGTACAGCAGGCACTCTGGTCTGGTTTGCATGTAACAACAACCCTGGACTATTAAGGATGGACTATTCTTGAATGGTGGCTAGTGCAAGAAAGTAAGTTATCCAAGATCCCTGCCCTGTGGTACAACTATAGGTTGTTGGTCATGAATAACCCAAGAAGAGAACCCATGGTTTGCTAGGTTCATGCTTAACTCATACTTAAAACCATATTGAAAGAATCACACATCACAAGACACAATTCAACCTAAATCCTGGGTCACTATGTGTGAGCTATTTATTAAAGCTGGCACGTATGCGCTAAGAAAAGTTACTCATTTCATGCTGAGAACTAAGAAACATTCTTGAACCTATTTTGAAGATGACTGGGGAACAAGCAAGGCCTCTCAAGCATTGTCACTTCCTAGCATCTATTGTGGAACTCAGTATTTCTTGAGAGAAAGATGTTTAGAACAGCCTAGGGAGAGAATTACTTTAAAGCTATTTTCTAGAACAGCTATCTCCAATCTAGTGCCTGCCAGATGCTGGTTGGAGATGATGGGAGTTGTATTCTAACATCTGGAGAGTACCAGGTTGCAGAACACATTTCAGAATGTGCAAGTCTTTATTTCAACTTAAGAGGAATCCAGCATCACACACACACGTGTCTAATGAACACAAACTAATGTTAGGTTCAATGAAATTGCCTGATGTTCGCAGACTCGGAAATCCATCCACGTCTGAAATTTAATCAAAAGTAGAGATAAATTGGCAGTCTAAAGACCTACCTTCATTTTTGATAAAAACCTGTCCAGGAAATTCACAGTGAGAGAAAATGTCTCTGTGCTAAAGCCAAAGAACTGGATTAAGCTAAGCAGATCTTTTACTTCGAAGTCCCGTAAACTTGCAGTCATCCGGAGTCCATTATCATGAGCAGATTCAATTATTTTCAGGCCAGATATCTTTGGCTGACATCTCAACTCCTGTTCCAGCAACACATTCAGCTGGTTCAGCAGTTCCTGAGTCTCACCTGTTGCAAACGTTTCAATCATCTGAAATACAAGACCTGGGTGAGAATAACTGCTTACAGCAAAGTGCTTACATGTCAAGTTGCACAAGGTTCACATTTGAGCCTATCACTTAAGGTAACCGACAAAGGAGCAATGACCAGTAGCTGTAGCGCTCAGGGTCACTCTGCATGGATCACTAAATTAAATATGTAATCTTAAAGCTGCATTACTCAAGAAGAATCACAACATGCAGAGGTGGAGAGAAGACTGGCAGAAGGGAAGTAGTGGGTAAGCCACAACATTGTCAACTGAAAACTCAGACATGAAGGGAAAGAGTGGTCAACAGAGACACTAATGCAGGGGGTATGCTTAGCTGGCAATGCTCTACCCTAATCTATATTCATAATGCAGTACCTAAAGCAGCTTATAATGAAAGATACTGTAACACATTCTATTGGTTGCCATTCTATGACAAATGGGCCACAGTTTAAGACTTATTAAAGCTAAGCAGCACATTCACATTTAAAATCTGAAAAGGATATTTAATAGTCATTTCGGTATTCATTACAATTCGTTTCATTGCAGGATCTTAATATGCTTGTTTTCCAGAAAGTTATATAGAGACACCCATAAACTGAATAAAGAACTAAATTACAATGAATCTCTGAATGTATAGCCAAGTTCACAAACTATAAATTTTGTCAAAAATCAAATGGTGTTGCTGTGATCCAAAAGCATTGCTAACAAATGCGAGTAAAACTGCAAGAGAAAGCAAAGTGCTTCATAATAGAAAGCTTGGCAAGCCATGCCCTAAATGCATGCTTTTTTTCATCAGCCTAGCTGCAGGAAGTCAATAGATTCCTGGGAACCAACAATGGCTAGTTGGCAGCTTAAGCATATTGTCATCAGACAGAGAGAGTCAGCTGAAGATTCTGGGTGCTGAAAAGCTTGCAAGTTGATACTTCATTTTATCATTGTGTTCAATTCTGTATTTGCCAGAACACAGGCAAGGCCTTGTGAGGGTTTTCTGCTTCAGGTCCCCATATAACTTTAAGGGGAGTTAGGGAAGAGCAGAGTGTCTCGGGCCAGCCCATTGAACAGACCCAACTTCTTCTGGGTTGTTGGTCCCAATTAACCAAGACATTTTAAGGCTTCAGCATGGAGCTAGAGTTCAAGGAACAACCTCTCTGCTCAGTTACTTGGACTGAAAGATCTTGTAACAAGTGGGAACTAAGCACTAGAGAAAACAAACTTTTCCTTGTACAGCAAGGAAAACCGCGAGGAAATGCTGCATAGAAGGCTCTGAAAGCCACCTTCGGAAAAGTTTATGATGGAACAGCTACTAAATTATGTAAACATTAACAATTCGTGGATTCTGCTGAACAAGCAAACTAGCTTATTAATTTCTAGCTGCATCTTGCAACAGTTATAAATGTTCACATGGGGGGTTACAAAAAAGTTACAACAACCAATATATATTTAAAGCATTTATGTGCTGTTTGATTAGCATAAGGCTCTTAAAATGATATATTGTTTTTAAGAGGGTAATTCTGTGGCGTGGCTAATGCAAATAGTTTAGCTCAGGATCGGTGTACCTCATCGGTAAAAGAGCAGGCCTTCAACTTAAGTCTTCCCGAAGCTTTGCAGGCCTGTTGTATTATCGGTGTGCCTGATCTACAGAAAAGCAGAAGTAGCTTTACGATTGCACAGGAAGGCTTGCAGCTGGCTCCTCTGGTTCAGTGGGCTTCATGGTTTAGTGCCTTCTTTTTTCAGGAGGAAAGTAGAACCCACAGAAGCGCTAGCGAGACCCGCTGCTTCCTGCCCAGCTTACATGTCCGGACTTGCCCTGCTCTCACACGCCCCTCGCGTTGGCCGATGGCAATCTCCGCGCAGCATTTACACCGAAATAAGCCATATCCACGAAGAGCCCCGCCAGGACCCATCACTTACCTTGCACACCAGGGAAAAGACGAGCAGGCGGTGGGGAACAGCTGTCTCAGATGAAGGCGACTTAAAAATAAAATACTGCTTAAAAAATAAATACACAAATGAGATATAGTCTACATACTTTCGGGAAGGGCATTTATTAAAAAAAAAGGTAAGATAACCGCCCGTTTATTCTTAAAAAGCAAAGAAGTACCAGCTAACCCCCACCCCGCATTAAACGAAACAACAAACCTCCGCAGCCCCCTCCCAATCCATTTCCTTCTCCACGACCGCCACGCCGGCTTTTATAGCGAAAGAGCCGGTCCTTGTGATTGGCTACCACCGCGAACGAGCAGACGAATCAAAGGCTCTTGCTTAACTCCCGCCCCTAGGAAGGGAGGGAGGAGTCAGAGAGAGCGAATCTTAGCGCTGTCAATGCCTGCCGGCTACCGGGTTCATTTGATGCTTTTCCCAGTTCCTCAGCCTAAAAAGGCATTGCTTTTGCGTATGTGTGCAGCCGCTATACATTTTTTTTTTTGGGGGGGGGGGTGTTTTGTAATTCCAAGGTAAGCGCGAGGACACTAATTTACATTGGGACCTAGCACGGTTCTGGGGAACTGTTAAGATGCAAACCAGCACCCCTGCGTCTACTCTTAAAAACTCAAATAAGATACAGCTGCAGAGCACGCAGTTAAAGTAATCTTCGTTTTGGTCCTGAGAGGCAGCGGCTGGAGCGCGTTGCATTTGAGATTTGCGGGATTTGTGTAGCCAGCGACAACGTTGGCCAAAAAAGGCGGGGGAACCCCCGGGTAAATCCTTGCTGCAGCCTGAGAGGTGCAATGGGGAAGAGATGCGAATTGCGTAGTGCAAACACTGGCTTAATAGCCCTGTTGTAGCGACTTGCCGAGTAAGCCGCAGTTTTTAAAACTTTTGTTAGAGACGTGCAAGCAGCCACTTGGCAACGCCAGCCTACTATATGCCAGTCATGATAAAAGATGGTAGTTTCCAGACTACTGCGTGGGATTAGTTACACTGCACAGAAATTTTATAAGTTAGCACCTTTCAAGGCCCACCTGTCTGCCTGTAACATAGTGATGATAAAATGTGGCTACACTTGTGGAGCAATTCTAAATTGAAAAGAGAACAAATAATATTATAGTAAGATTTGAGATGAAGTTGCACAGACTTTGCTTCTAATGTTTTTGTTTTGTTTTTGAAAGAGACAAACACATCATAAGCTCCTGAATGTCTCCTGCAGGGTACTGCCTGGTTCCTCTCTAAAAAGAGATAGTCCTGGCATCACAACTGTGACCAGGATATTCAATCTGACACAGACGAATTTAGCAGGAAAAAGTTATTTCTGTCCACAGCCATGCCCCATCATTCTCTTGAGAACCGTCTGTCAGGGTTAGTCAGCAGTGGCCAATGGAAGTACAAATGCCCTTTGCCTGCCTGCCTCTCCTTCCCTTCCCAGCCAGCTGTCAGGGGAAAAACAGGTCACTCTTGTTGGAGGCCTGAGCTGATTGCTTGAAATTGGGCTGAGGACCACCTGTGCTGTAGGAAAGCCATTCCCAGCCATCTTGTCGGGGCCAACTCAAAACATTTCACACACTGATGCTGCAGAGCAAATGGCTCCTCCTTTCCACCTTCCTTTTCCAAGCAAAGTTGCACAGCACCAACGTAATCACTTTGTTTTGGCCCCAAGGCAAAAAAATAAAAAATCCCCACAAGCATCTCCCTCCCTTGCTTGGAGAAAAAGTGAAACACTAAGTTAAATAACAAACTATTTTCTGCTATTCGTGACACCTCAGATCAACTGCCTGAGGCAGCCATCTTACCCTGCTTAAGAAACTGGGTCAGCCCACGCAATTTTTAAATATACTTTAAATATAGAAATATGCTCTATGATGTGTATGTGATGGGGGACTGCAATTCAAGATGGAGAAAAGTCTTGCTAGCATTTGTCAGAGTGGATCACCCATGCATTCCTGGATTTGGAAAGGCCTCATAAAGACTTTTGCTGCAATGATACAATGAAGAAAGGCATGGCACCTATTTTCATTGAAGAAAAGAATCCAACTCAGTTGGACACATGAGGAAAATGTGTTGGTGGCCATCAGGTATGCTGCAGGTACAAGCAAACAAGTGCCTGCAGTGCTTCCCCAGTCACAAAACCGACTGCAGGTCAAGTTTGGCCCATTTGCCATCAAGAGAGCAGGAAGAAAACAGTTGATCCTGATGAGCCAGTATGCTCGCTCGCTTGCTCTCTCTCCCCCCTTTTTTTTCACTGCCCAAAAGCCAAGGGAGGATATATTACAGCAGTTGCCAGGAAGAAAAATTAGCTGAAGTTAAAACTGGGGAGACAGCCTAGCCTTGGTTTAGGTAAGGTGCTCTCCAAATGTTTTGCACCACGACTTCCAAAGTCCATGACCATTGGCCATGCTGGCTCAGACTACGGTGGGAGTTATAGCTGAAAACATCTGGAGACCACAAACAGGTTGCCTACTCCTAGGCTACCCTGTCCAGGTGTTATGAAATTATAAGCATAGAGGAAGCATGGGGGCTCTCTACACAAGGCAATTATTGTGCACTCAGGGGAGTTTGAAGGTCCTTTTTGTTATGGTTCCATCCTCCAGGGCCTCTCCTGTGATTCCCAGCCCCACTTTTGGCTTTTTTAGAACGTGGAAAGTACAGTATTAGCTCTTATGGGGTTGGGTAGTGCTAGACAATGGCTTCGATAATGCTAGAAAAATGGTGCATTTTCTGCAATTGTTCTATACCAGTGATGGTGAACCTTTTAGAGGCCAAGTGCCCAAACTGCAATCCAAAACCCACTTATTTATTGTGAAGTGCCAAGACTATAATAAAACCTGAAAACTGAAAAAGCCTTCCTTGAGTAACTTTTTAAATAAAGCCTATAGGAAGGCAGAAAAATTAAGCTCCTTGTGGGGAAAGGACATGAAAAGAAGGCAATGAAAATGGAAGAATAAGCATCATAGAGCTATGGAAGAAACAACTCATGTAGAGAAGACTACGGAGGTTGAAGAGCAGCTGTAACCATGGTTTGCTGAACACCACCTTCTGTATAAGTACCCTCTTCTGCACAATTTGAACCTTGAGTCCATGGAGAGAACTGTAACCACATTCAGCTGCACATAATTACAGTCTCTCTTCACAACTTCTAGTTCAACCTGAGAATGTCAGGGATGGAGCCAGTACATGCATTCCTTGGTCCCCTCCATGGTTACAACTTTATAATACCTGAATCAAAGTTCTGGGTTTTCTTCCCATTGCCCTTCTGTCCTTTCTCTCTTTGGGAATAGTACAGCTCTGATCAGTGGGCTGCATGGGGAGGCACTGTTACACCAATTTCAGTTTCTCTTATGTGCCATGCAGTTCCTTTGTCACCAGCCTTATGGAAATCTACTCCCCCGCACAAAGCATCATAGCACGGTGGTCCACCTGAAATTCAGCAGCACCAGCAGTTGTTGTGAAACTGCAGCTTCCTCCCCTCACCCTGAGAATACACCCCTTCCAAATACCTGCCAGTAAATAAGTTCCTGTGCTACTTTATTTGAACAATGTGTGTGTGTTTAACAAGGAGTATTTGTCTTATAAATTGATGGGCAGAGCATTCCAGTGTAGCTGCCCAGGATCCTCAAAGCTCAGAGGATTTTTGAACTTCCTGGGGAGAGCAGACATGAGCTCTGTGTTTATCCCACCCTGCCAAGCACTTGGACCAGCAGTGTTTGGCCATCTAGGTGTCTTGTCCCCAAAGTATGCTTGGGCACAGCCAGGGTACTAGACATGGTGGTGGAGCCTGTCTCTTTTCCTCCTCATCACCTGGAGCATCCACAAAGCTCCATCTCTGTGGTGACAACCTAGAAGTTGCAGCTAGCGAGATTCTTTCTGTCCCCATTTATACTTACCTGACAGGGGAGACACCATGATCATGATTTCTCCAGTTGTCTAAACGCAGGATTGTGGATTCCTGAAGCTACCATAGAGTCCCCTGGAAAGAGTGGCAGCTGCAGGAGCTCCTCCAGCCATCTAGCATGGGACTGAATTTCAGGTGCAAGTGGTTAATGGAGT
Organism: Varanus komodoensis; assembly: GCF_004798865.1. Classification (NCBI taxonomy): domain Eukaryota; kingdom Metazoa; phylum Chordata; class Lepidosauria; order Squamata; family Varanidae; genus Varanus; species Varanus komodoensis. Next base: position 14,771,136 of record NW_025336479.1, on the reverse strand, counting down.
ACCTGCCAACAGTAGGAGGACTGAGCAAGGAAGGTGGAAACCACACTAATGTAGGAACCACTCAATTTTCTGTCAGGTACATCTAGGCAAAAATGTACACTATGGAAACCATTCAGGGCTGCTTGTTGTGACATGTGAACCCAGCCACTGTGTATAACATCCTTTGCACCCTGACCCATCTTTTTAAACAGTCTTTGTCCTCCAGCTATTTATAGCTCGTTCTGGTTGATGGACTCAGATTCTTAGTTAAAACAAAACCAAAAAGTATATCCTGTTTGCATGGCACCTTTCTTATTCTCTTTTTAGCATCAGCTAAATTCTATTTTTTAAAAAAATTATTGCTATTTTTTCCCCAAACTTTTCTGATATAATTTTCTTGTTTCAGACTGGTTTATGCTTCTTCTGCAAACATTTAGTTTCTTCTGTTTATTTTAATTTCCATTTTAATTGCTTTATTGTAAACCACTAATGGAATAGGATTAAAAGGCAGTATAAATACCTATAATAAGAAAGTTCTATTTACAATTGAAACAACTTATTGATAAATTTTATTTTCCCAACATGTTAACATTTAATTGGTTTTAATTTTGATTATTATTAATGGTCGGATGCAATATGTTGCTTGTCGGTATGTTGTTATTGTTGTTTTTGTTTTTTGTAAGCCATCTAGAGACTCTGGTATTGGACAGCATATAAAAACTTTAAATAGATTATTAAATTGAATAGAACAAATCATCAGGTCCAGATGATATCCCAGCTCTCAGAGTTCTTAAAGAAAATATAGATAACATGTTCCTTAAATTGGCCCATGTACCAGAAGACGGGAGAGTAGTCAAAGTAACACCATTGTGAAGAACGGACCTTCCTCTCACCTGATGTAGTCTCCTGATCTGATTCCAAGGAGGAGGTAGAAGAGCAAAGGGGAACAGAGAACATGGCAGTTGCTCAGGCAGATCATGAAAACCAGGCAGGCTTGGAAAAGGAAAAGGAGGGAGACATGGTGGAAAGGGAGTTCCTTGATTCAGGAGATGACAGGAAAACTGAGCCAACCTATTGTGAAGTGCCCAGCAGTCTTATCACCTGGCCTTCAAGCAGCAGGAGCCACTCTGAGGAAAGCGGGGGGGCAGGGGGGAGGGAAGTTTTAAGCAGAATTCAACTCTTTATATGGGCAGATGCTTCTCCCAGTCTCCAGGAAAAGATTACTTTGATTTATGCTGCTTTATAATCTGTTTAAATATTAATAAAAACAGCTGGGCTTCTAAAGTTTCATCTAATTCCACTGGTGGTGGAAAGAGAGAGGGAAGGAGAGATCTGCTCATGACAACCTGAATCCAAACTCTGTTTGTTTGTTTGTTTGTTTGTGAGGCCCTCTTTGTTTCCTGGAGGTCAGTACAATAGAGGGGGCTGAAGCACTCATCGAAGAGAACCAGGTTTTACTGGAACAAGTAACTCAAGTGAATCAGCTGCCCCTATCACGGTTCAGCACACAGCTGCTCCAGCAAGCCCACCTGTGCTGTCACCTGTGCTGGGCCCAGTCCTGGTGCCTTCCCAGAAATGGCCAGCAGAGCCTCCAGGAGAAGATAGAGGGGGACAAGGAGCACTTTCTAACTTTTCAAGCTCCGGTGAAGCTATTCATGCAACTCAAGCCAGAGGTTAATCCTGATAACCAAATGCACATGGGTTGTGCTCTCCCTTTGTTGATGGGAGTGGGTGGCAGCACATTTGATGGGCCATGATCCCCTCCTGGCAAACCATCAAGGATCTGTGGCAACATTCTTTGAAAGCACCCGTTGCACCCAAACCACCAGCAGGGAAACCCAGGGAAAGATTCTGGAGCCAAAAATGCCACTTGGCTCCAGCTTGTGAAGCTAGATTTGCAGCTGAACAATGCAGTTTATATGGCACACCATTTGGAAGGCTTAAATGACGGGATTTTGGAGGAACCAGCATGGGTGGGAACAGTCCCAAATGCTACCGCTTACAATTCAACTTTGTCTACAAATAGACAGTTGGCTGGAAGCACATGGACAGGTTCACAGACGTCCCCTTCACCTCCCTTCAGGCTTTTCTCCAGCCAGGACCCTCCCTACCCTCAGATCCCAAACCAATGCAAACTGGTGCAGCTAGACCTAGATTGCCAAAGCAGAATATGACTGTCACGGGGCAGGGGATGCCTGCATTTCTCTTGTGGGCAGGAAGGACATTTAGCTAAAGCCTGCCTACTGCCTCAGTCCTTCTCCAAGATGCCAGAAAATTCCAACACCTACCCATTAAAACGGAGGAAGGGGAGAAATTGAGGAGGTATTGAAAGTATTACAGGTCAATTACTTTAACATCTATTCTATTCTAGGTAAATTGCTAGAATGAAATATTAAAGATAAAATGATCAAGCATGTAGAAAATAATATGATCTGACCCAGAGTAGGAAGACTGCTGACAGAGCATACTCTTTTATAGACTGCAGTTGTTTAAGGTTAAGCCCTAATTCTCCTCTTTGGAGGAGAATGAACATTTCTAGAAGGCTGCAGGAAAGGAGGGTTGAGTAACACTTTAAAGTGGATATGATCAAACAGCTGCACTCTTAAACAGGCAATTCGGTAACTAGCAGCTGTTGATTGCATGTAATTCTGTCTTTCAGCTGCTAACTACCATTTATGGGTTCCTTTTCTTATGGCTGAGAAAGAGCCATTTTCCCAGAAGTAGTCTAGAATTGAGCACAATTAAGTTAAAACTTATGCATATATTATCCATTTTGCTTCCTGAACTGGCTTTTTAATATATTAAGAACAGTGCAGGATGGCAATGGGTCTAATTAATGTCAAATGAAACAGCATACCATAATCATGTCCAAAAGGCACTGGGCAGAGCCCTTCTTCTTGGGAAGTTCTTTTGGGAAGCCACTGTGTTTTTGTACGAGTTTTGTTCTTTCCATGAGGCAGGAGAACATCTCGAAGGATTATGTCCATGTATCTTAAAGCTGGTAGAAATACAGTTTCAACTTTTCTGTGGTCTAAATAACATTTTTTTCTTCAAAATTATCCTTAGCACACAATTACAGAGTTGGAAATGTCCTCAGAGATCATCTAGTCCAACCTCCTAATCAGTGCTTGCTCCAGACTACAAGAAGCAGGCCTGACAGGAGAGAACCTGCACCTTTCCAAGGCAACCAGTTCCACTGAAGAACGGTTCTAACCATTAGGAGAGCTTCTCGGAAAGCTAGTCAGAATCTGCTTCCTGCAATTTCTGCCTAATAGTTCCAGTCCTGCTCTCTGAAGCAACAGAGGACAGGTCTGCTCATCTTCAGCATGAAGATCACTATCCTCACGTTTTCCCCAGGCTCAGTGCAGGAGGCTCTTTCCAACATTTCTCACAGAACCTGGTTTCTAGGCCCCTCTGCATCTCTGGATGGCAGAATCCAGTCTGTATATGTTCAACCCTGTTGGCAGAAGAGAAGATGGAAGTTTTGCTCAGTAGGTGACCTTAACTGGTGTGTTTGTGTGTGTGTGTGTGCGAGCATGAGCACGAGTGCAATTCATTCCATTTCTAGACTGCTCAGGGATTGAGTGGGCCTGTTTTGCATAGTAAATGTTTAATTATTTTCCAGTAATTGCATCTATGCAAATTCTTGCTCTCTGCAATTAGTTCATCAGGCCATTGTTATTTCTGTGTCAAGGACAATTGTGTAAAAACTGAGAGCAGTTTCTGTTTTTTCGCAGCAATGGTGGCCTCGAAGCCTCCTGATGCAGTGCCCCATGGAGACGATGAAATAACGTGTAATTACAAATTATGTTGAAAAAGTGTTGCTCTTGTGTTTGTTTTTAATGTGCATGTAAAAGGCACGTATGTGTGTGGCACTCATCACAGTTTCTAGAACATGTTAATTCATCAAATGCAAATGAAGGAAGACAGCCAAGCATCTGACTAGCTGTTTATTCATTGCACTAGAATCCCCACCAGTCACACACTTTCTCGTGGATACTGGTCCAGGTTATGTAGCTTTGGGGAACAAGGGAAGCAGAGCACAGTTAGAAGCCCATAAAGCAGGGGTCTCAAACTCGCGGCCTGCAGGCCCATTGCCGGGACTGGCAGGGCACGGGGGAGGGGCCCTGCGGCCTTCAAAGCGCCGGCCACGGGATGAGCGGCCCACCGCGGTGGTGGGATACTTGATGTGGCCCAGCCTCACCCAGACTCTACTTCCAGCGGCCCCCAGGTCAGTTGCGTTTGAGACCCCCTGCCATAGACTGCACACATGGAGAGAAGGCCCCTATTTGTTGCTCGGCAGGGGACAGTGCTGTAGTTGAAGGCACCCTCTAGCGACGGTCTGTGGAGACTCTCAAGAAGGCAGAGCAGCAGGGGCCCTGAAGATGCCCATCAACAGGGAGCATTGTCAGCACCGCAGCATGAGCAACGCAGAAGTCGCCTGCCCACACTCCCCCCCACCCCAATTTAAACTACAGCAGTTGTTTCTAAATTTACGTCTTGTTATATGCTGTCGTGTCTTCTCCTACTTTTGGTGACCCTATGAATCAATGCCCTGCAAAATGGCCAGAGCTGGTCAGCCCTGCCTCAGCTCTTTCAGACAAAAGGCAGTGGCTTCCTTTATGGAACTGACCTGTCTCATATTTGGCCTTTCCCTTCTTCTTCTGCCTTTGATTTTCCCTCGCATGATTGTCTTCTCCAGTGAATCTTGCCTTCTCACAATGTACCCGATGTACAACAGACACAGTTTTGTGATTTTTTGCTTCCAGAGACTGTTCTGGCTTATTTGCTCTAGAACCCACTTATTCATATTTCTGACAGTCCAGGGTATTTGCAAAGCCCTCCTGCACTGCCATGATTCAGACACATCGTTTTTTGCCTGCCAGCTGCCTTCACCATCCAGCTTTCGTAACCATAAATAGTGATCAGGAATACAATAGTGTGGATTCCGGACAGTCTGCAATGAAATGTCTTTACACATGATCTCCTCTAGTTCCTTCACTGCTTCTCTTCCAAGTCTCAATTGTTGTTTAATTTCTTGGCTGCAGTCTTCCTTGGAAGGAACGGTTGAAATAAGGTGCGAAAAATATTTCACAATTTCATTTTTTGTCATTCTTGACATTAAAGCTGTGTGAACCTTCTGCAGTTTGCTTTCTTAATGTTCAGTTGCAGTCTTGCTTTGCACTTCTTTCTACTTTTATCAGAAGTCATTTCAAATTTGCTGCTCTGCTTTCTGCCAGTAACATGATATTATCACTATCAGTATATCACTATAACTATTACTATTACAGTTACTAGTACTATTATATAAATTTCTATACTGCCCATAGCCAAAGCTCTTTGGGCGCTTCATAACATGAAGTCACCCATGCATTTAACTGAACTCAGCTTAGATGGCCACTCTAAGGAAAGGCTTCTGTAGAAGAAAGGCTAAAGCAGAGAAGCGACAGAAGCTGTTAACCTTTTAATCCATTTGTTTCTTTGCTCCAAATTTCTCCTAAGCAGGATTTTCCCGAATATTTTACATTGACTTTGCATTAGATCCCAAGAAGCCCATAGAGGGTTGAGCTGAACATGTACAAATGTAACTATTACATTTCCAAAAGGAGGTAGCTGTTGGGAATTGCCAAAACATGTAGGTGAAGGAAGCATTAATGCCAGCATGCCTCCACCAATTAGAATAGAGGGAACAGAAGTTTTTAATTTTTTTTCTGGATAAGATATAACCTAAGATCCATTGACAGTTCCAAAATGTTCTATGTGAGCCACCTTAAATTCCTTGAAGGGAAAAAGGTTGGATTATAAATATAATAAATAATGATAAAATGGATGCCAATGCAGTACTCCATGCCTTAAGCCAAATAGGGCAGTTTAATCCAGTACTCCTTACTCAAGACCCTGTGAATCATATTTGTTCATGCACAATAAATAGCTATATGTCACAGGCTTATGTATCTGATCAGACTTAACAAGCAAGGCTAAGAGCAAAAGAGACTCCGAAGCAGGAAAGATCAAACCTAGGTTCTAACAAATGTTTCAAATGAATGCATCCTATTCAGCCACTTTGGGCAAGCCTTCTTTAGTAGAAAGAGTGGAGAATAGCAAAGTCCATTCTCACTGATACATTGCAAAAATCAATTTAACTGTCCAGGTCTGCCATAGTAATACTTTCTAGTTTTCAGTTCTGGGTATTTAGTTTTTAGTTCTGGGTTTCTTCATATGGTCAATTTGGCATTGGAAATGGATGCAGTTGACAGACTATTGTACACCACACCTTCTCCTATTGGATCAACTGCAGGAAGATTCCTATCTATTTCTGGTGTAATGCGAAACAAGTACAATGCATTTGGAGGGAGGATCCAGACATGAGGTCCCAGAACTGCCCCATGGGAGGGAAGAAGCTGATCCAGGTGAACCAGACCAGAATTTGGTGCAGTTCAGAACCAGACCAGTTCTTGGGGCAGATTGGAAGAAAGTCCAATGGTACCGAATGAAATCAGGGAGACACAAGCATGATGCAGCCCTTATATAAGTACCCCTAGACGACTGAGTGCAACCTGCAAACTCATTCTGTGCCACTCCCACCATACTCCTCTGCCTCCCAGTGAGCATCTTCCAGGCAGTAGCCTGGCTCCTACCAGTCTGTGTATGGATTTCCAGTAGTGATCTCTGTGCTATAGCCTGAAGTGCCTGATCCTGTGTAATCTTGGAAGCTAAGCAGGGTTGGGCCTGGTTGAAGGCTGGATGGGTGACTTAAATGTTGTGAACTGCCCAGAGAGCTTCTGCTATGGGCTGTATAGAAATGTAATGCGAGAAGAAGAAGAATGATAGGTTCGTCATCCGGCAAGGCCAAGCACCATCCGGGATCCGGGGAGTTGTGTTCCTAAGCATTTGTAGGGCACCAGGTGGGGAAAGGGTCCTTTACTGACAGACACACTCTCCCATGCCATAGCCAGGTGAGGATGCATGTTCTACAATGCAGGAAGTTAGAGTTAGATTTAGGAATCAACAGCATCACATTTCCACCCCTCCCCTACTGGAGGCTTGGCTCATGCCCAATATTTGGTGGTACCATTATCTTTATTATTTCACATGACATAGCAGAATGCAGCATTATTGCATAAAAATTCACTGAAACAATATATAAATCGTGTATAAAATATAAATTGTTTTAAAATAGGGACCATAAATTATTTTAAAAACATGCAATATGAATGATGAATAAAATCATGGCTAAAATGTAGACTAGCCTCCACGTGGTGCACCCCAGGCAATGTGACTCATCACAGCTAACTAGTCTACCCTTTCAGCTGCTGGACCTCACAAGGATTCCCAGCAAGAAGCAGCAGCATGCATGTTTGGTATATTAACAGAAAAGTAAGGAAGGCCCTGGCAATGATGATGATCCTGAGCAGACAGGGATAGGATTGCAGTGTGAGTGAAATCCAGCAGTTGAAACTCACTGTCCATGGCTGTGTCCCATAGACATAGATAGGTGCTATGAGGTGATAAGGGAAACCCAGTCCATGCGACCTGTATTCCCTGGCAGCCTGGCTCATTTGGGAAGCTTCCTGATGAGCAACTATGATTCCCCGTGGCCTCTTGTGATTGTGTTTGGGCCACCCAGTGACAACTGCATCCATCATCCATACGTTTTATGATGTGGTAGCTCCCTGGGTAGATTCTGGGGAATTATTTCCTGCTTTCTGCGTCAAGGACAAATGTGGAAGCTGGGAGGATCCTATGTTACTTCTCTTCTATGCTTGCCTTTAAATATCAGCCAGTGGCTGTGTGCAAACGACATTTCCTCCAAAGGGTCAAGTGAGCACTGGTAAGCAGAAATCAGAAAATATGCACACAGGTCTTTCCGTGTGTTCCATACTCTGCAAATAAGAACAACAACAACACTCCAATACAGTCGCTTCCAAAGTTACCCAGATTTTGTATCAAGAAAAGTCAGATTCTGAAGCCTGTATATGCATACTAATGAGATTTGTAGAATTCCGCTTCTTTTGCAAAAATTATTTATCTCTTTTACATTATATAGTCTGCTTCTGCTAGCCCAGGAGTTGGACAAGGAGATATGCATTTCCATGGGAAATCTTATACAGCAACTCCCTAGCCTCTCAAATCTTTTCACAAAAAGGATATGCACAATCACCAATTAATGCCTGGAGAACAAGCACTTGTTAAAGGCATGTATTGTAGAGGCTGCAAGGGGGCAGGCAGAGGGGAAGAGTTGGCTATCCTAGTTATATTAATTTTGCTCTTAGCTCTCCTCTCCAGTAGGGAGATGCTTATGGTCATGTATCCTTTGATAGGTAACAGGCCTGTCTAATTAATATTTGAAACTAAATCCAATTCCACTTGGAAGGAAGAAATGTTATACCTGACTGCAGTCTAATGGTCCAACAGCTTCATCAATTTAAATGATTAATTCTTGCTTGGTTTTCTTATTTAACCCCTCCCCCTCCAAAGAAACTTATTTGAACAAAGCAATTTTGGGATACTCTCAGGGGTGCAAACAGGGTAGGCCCTCTTGGGGTCCTAAGATGGCTCTCCAGGGCTCCCCTGAAGGTCATGCTTTCTTCTCCTGACCCTCAACCATCACTTGTTGGGTGGCTTTCCTCCTCCTCCTCCTCGCATTTGAAATGTTAAAATGCCTCTCCTAAGTCTTAGTTACTGGCAGGAATATGTTAGTACTGGGGATCCTGCGACTTTTGCTTTCATCCCCACCTACCAGTGGAAGGCACCCTGCTCCCTAAAAACCTCCCCTCAGAAGTTCTACACCCCTTACCAAAAGCATGACCGCGTTTTCCACCAAGCTATGTTTATTTTAACAGCTCCATCTTGCAAACTCCCCATATTATAAATCCAGTGTCCCCAGGAGCACTGCCAGTTCACAAGCTCTTCTTAATTGCTCTCTTTTAGGAGATTTTCCATAAAACCAAATTAATTACACAGAGAACTGATTAATGCATACATGCCAGGAGCTAGTACCATTTTCAGAAACTGGGTGATCTGTAAAGCAGAATGCCAGGTATGTCAAGGTTAAGCGCAATCTCTTGCACAAAAGCTCATCTGGTTGCCACTTTCAGGATGTCTTTTTCATTGACTTCTCCTAGTTTACAATGCAACTGCAAATGAATTTGTTGTTATTAGTCGCAAAGTCGTGTCTGACCCATCACGACCCCACGGACAACACTCCTCCAGGCCTTCCTGTCCTCCACCATCCCCCAGAGTCACACCAACTGTTTCAGTGACTCCATCCAGCCACCTCATCCTCTGCCGTCCCCTTCTTCTTTTGCCCTCAGTTGTTCCAGCACTAGGCTCTTCTCCAGGGAGTCCTTCCTTCTCATTAGGTGGCCAAAGTGTTCGAGTTTCATCTTACAAATTAATATGAAATTTAAATCCTAGCTGCAGGAGAAAGAAAAGTGCCAGGGACTGCAGTACTCTGAGTGTTAGTTATGGAGGCGGCCCTGTATTTTTCCTTCTGATTCTATTTCAGCAGCTTCTCTCCCTGGGACACAAACAGCCTTTAAAAACACGTCCTAAATAAGGGGTTGGTTTGCTAGTGCAGAGGAGGGAGTGCTGCATCAAAACTGGGGATGGGGGCAGAATGTTAATCAGAATCCCACATACATGCAAAAATGGGTCAAAAGGACATCAATATTCATATTTCATCTTAAGACATTTATTATTTATTACAGACTGCCAGCCAAGTGCTTTAACTGAAACAGGCTCCCAGAGTGACCATCAAGATTTCAAAGTCTGTGCTGCTGCGTGACCTACAGATCTGTCACTCCTGGAAATGCCCAGAGCATGAAGAACCTTAAAGACACAAATGGGAAGATTCACTGAAATCAAGCTCAGGGCACCTTTCCCTTCCACTTCCTACAACCAGGTGGCTGAGGGCTGCTTGACTTTTCCCTGCTGTCCCCTTTGCTTGGAGGATTTCAAAGGCATTCATGAGTAGAGAAGATTATGATGACGATTAAATTTAATATCTACTTGGCTCAACAACACTGTGTATTCTCTTAAATAACAGCCAGGAAGAGCATGCAAAGTCAAAGAATCTGCCCTCCTGTTTAGTCCAGGCCTGCTTTTTGCAACCTGAATGCTCCAGATGTGTTGGACATCTGCACCCAGTGCTGACTGGTGGGTGGAGGGAGCTCAGAACACTGTTGGCCCATCTAGCCTGGTCTCATCAACGCCAATCGACAGTGGCTCTCCGGGGTTCAGGTAGGGTCCCCAGACACCCTGGGGAAGGAACCTGGGACCCCCACATGCAAGGCAGGTGCTCTCCCATGGAGTAACAACCCTTCCCAGATGCAAAGTCTGCCTAGCTGCCTTGAGTCCAATCCCTGGGCTCAGGTGGGATATAAATAAATAAAGATGCCAGTTTATTTTATGCCTCTGAAAAGGAGTAGATAGAGTAGACAGAAGACTCCCTGTAAGTCCAATTTGTGATGGGCTGTACCTGTCCCTCAATCCCTTTTGTGGTGTGTGAGGATGTCATATCAAGAGGCTAAAAGGTATTTTCTTATTCCTTTATTAGTTGTATATCCTGCCTTTTCCCTTTTTTTAAAGAACACAGGGTAGCTTACATCATTCTCCTTCTCCTGCTCTCAATTTTATCCCCATAACAACCAATCTGTGAGGCAGGTTTATCTGCTACTTTTTGCCTTTCAAGAAGCTCAAGGAGCTGACATAATTCTCCTCCTCCTCTCAACAACAACAATCCTGGACTGAGAGTCTGTGGCTGGCCCACAGTCACCCAGTTGGCTCCACAGTCACCCAGTTGGCTCCACAGCTGAGTGGAACCCAGATTGCCTGATCACTACACCAAGGGGAGGGGAGACGGAAGCACGGGGAAGCTGACTTTGGCAGTAGCCCCTCTCTTTCTTCATGTCTAATTACATCCACAGATGAAGAAGAAGAGGAGGAGGAGGAGGAGGAGGATTGCTGTTGTATTTATCTGTATATATTTATGGGGGAAAGGCTGTCCTACACTCTGAATGGATACATACCACAGTTGCCTAGTGCTGGATGGTGGTTGCGATTATAATTTGACATCCACCAAAGTGAAGCACCTTCCATCCCCTGCTGTTTCATTCCCAGTGTGAAACCTGTGCCTAACACCACCTCAGTGAAACCAGTGGGGCTTACAGGTAGTTTACTTGAAATGTGTGTGTGTGTGTGTGTGTGTGTGTGTGTTTGAATCAGAAGATTTGACTAAGGCCACTGTCCTAAGAGGACTTACCTGGGATGTGTCTCTCCTAATATAGAAGGGGTTACTTCTGATCCGACATCCACAGGGTAGTTTTGTGCTTGCTTTTTATAAAATGCCTGGCAGCATTGTTTTTTTATCCAGATTGTCATTTAGGGGTGGGGTTTCCTCCTTCCAGTGTTTCAGACCACACGGGATGATCCCTTAAGAGGTTGGAAAGAACTCTAATATTGTTGTCCTATTCCCTGATGTACACTGTGACTACTATAAACTATTAAATGTGTTAAAATACTAGGTCAGCCTTCCCAAAACTGCCCATTAAATCCATCCTGTGCTCCAGGCTGTAAACCTGGTTGGAGGAGATTCTACTAAGTATACATGGAAATGTCTTGCTTAAAGAGGAGATGGGAAGTTACTTTCTTCTTTTGTTGATAATATATAAAATGTAACCCTAGCCAGTGCTCTTAAAATACAGCTTTGACTATACCCAATATTGGTTCTTTCAATGACACTGTGAAGTCACCTCCCGCATTCACTGAAATCTCTTCCTTTCAATTAATTTGACCCCCCACTGAAATTTGAAATGATGTCCCTTCTTTTAATTCCAAGCATACAGTTCGGCCCCCATCCACCCCTTTGGAAAATAAATCTTTTGCTCTGCTGCCGTCATACCTGCCAAGAGCTGGCAATGCATGCATCTTTCTCCCACATGTTATACATGTGTCAGGAGTCTCTATTGAGACTCATTCCATCCCTGTGAAAGCCAGCAGTTGGCCTTAAACTGTAGCACAGTTTGACGCTTCTTTCCTACTGGTTATCTTCCTAGTGAAAGAAAGTTGGAGTCATGGACCCAACAGGCAGTTACAAGCAAGAATGTGGGGATTATTAGAACCCCATTGCCTGCTAGGATAAGTTTTTGCAAAGCAGCTCTTGTGGTCATAAGTTGCCCAGCCCTTATTGCAGGAGTTGCAGATTTTGTTTCTAGCAAACACTGGCTTGCACCCCATTTGACTGTTCCACATTGTGTTATGTAACAGCCTGAAATTGGATTGGATTTAATTGGCATTGTTACCACTCAGTGTACACAAGGTATGAATCACTGTGAATGTGCAAAGTATTTATTATTGTGGCACAAAAGTTAGTAAACAAAATAGGCTGGCAGTTGCTGGTTGCAGACACATTCGCCCCTTTGTTGTGACATGTCTGAATAGAGTCTGGTGCAACCCACTGCCTCCAGAAGTCAAATCCCAGTCCCAACTATGAATATCCCCAGAGCACCATTGAATCCATTCCTACAACATGGGAAGAATATGGCTAAAGCAGGACTCTGCTAAGAGAAGGCCGTCCAGCAAAACTCAGTGACCTGGTAAGGAGAGCATTAGTCAGAAGCTAATGGCATTTCTGGAGGAGACGGAGAGAACTGCAGCTGAGATGTGAGAAACCATCCATGGGACAACCGTCACCCAGGTGCACCACAAAGCTGGGATTTATGGAGTGGCGAGAAGAAAGCCACTGCTGAAGCAACCCCATCCCAAAGTCTATTTGGAGTTTGCCCAAAGGCACATGGGAAACATATGGGGAAAGTCTGACTGGTCTGATGACAGTCAAATTGAAGTTGTTGGCCTTGCTGCAAAATGCTATGTGTGACACAGAAGTAGCAGGACTCCTTGTCTGAGAACATCATTGCCATGGTGCGGCATGGTGGCGGCAGCAGGATGGTGTTGGGATACGGTACCTTGGTGGGGACTAGGAAACCGGTCAAGATGTAGGGAGAGATGCGTGGAACCAAATGCAGGGGGATTCTAGAGGAAAATGTGTTTCAGCTGGCCAGGGATGGCATTTCAGTTTAACACACACCCTCAGTGGCTGTAAAACAAGAACCCAAATGTCTTAGAATGGCCCAGTCCAAGTGCCAACCTCAATATGTCTGAGACTTGAAAGCTGCTACTCACCAAAAGTCCTCATCCAGCCTGACAGAGTCAGAGCAATCTTGCCATGTAGGATGGGCACACTTGACAGGATCTGGATGGGCAACGCTGAAGGAGACGTACCCAAGAAGACCCACAGCCGTAGTTGCTTGCTTCTGACACGTACTGACTCAGGGAGGCAAACACTTAGGCAGCCAGCAGGAGCTGGTTTACTTTTTGTTTACTTAACTTTTGTGCCACAATAAAGATATTTTTCAGTGGTAGCAATGTCAATCAAATCCATTTCTGTTCCACATTGTAACACAACAAAATGTGGGAAAGTGCTCCCTCCCTCCCCCCTCCCTCCCCCCCTCTGTCTGTGTGTGTGTGTGTGTGTGTGTGTGTGTGTGTGTGTGAGAGAGAGAGAGAGAGAGAGAGAGAGAGAGAGAGAGAGAGAGAGAGAGAGAATACTTCTGCATGACAGTGTATGTCTCTCCTCCAGAGAGCAATGCTCAAGGGTACAGGCCACTTCAGAAGAAAAGGTTATTCTCTCCGCTGTCTAGGATGGTGGCCACCCCACCAGAGTGCCACATCTCTCTAGGGGAGAAAACCGGGCTATTCCCAGCTGGCTAAGTTGGCATGAACACATTGCCTTTGCAGAACTGCATATTCCAAGTTAACCGGAAAAGCAGAAGTTGGGCTTCCCGAGGGCCCCTCTGCACTGCAGCTTCAATCCACGGAGCTGCATCATTCAGGCAGTCAGTGCCGACTTTCATCCTGCTGCCATGAGCTAAGGTTGCTCGTATGGCTGTTGACACCCACCGCAAACTGGCTTCTGCTGTCCGATTGCAATGGGACACATTCAGGGAGCTGCTGCTGCTGTTGGAACTCGTCAGGATTTGGAAGAGGATTTAGCCTCAGCTCCGGGATGAGGGTAGAGGAGGGCAGGAGAGGGCTGGGGGTCCTCCACACTTCATTGTACTTCAACCACCATCAGTGCCAGCTAGCAGAGCCAATGGGAAAGGAGGGTGAGAGCTGTGCGGCAGCAATATTACTAGTACCGAGTTTCCAGTCTAGCACCAGAACTCACGTTCCTTAAACAGAAGGGATGTGGCACATATTGGACACACACGCTTACAAGGGGCTCTGGGCCAGGACCTCCAGCCTTACCCTGCAGTGGTAGCCCTTTGAGTGAGGTGGGAAGCACGGCGCGGTGAGCCCTCCATGCAGAGGCCCTGGGGCCGTGCACTATTTGGGTTCTCAGGCCTACGCACCAAGCGGTGGGTGTTGGGGGCACGGCCAGAAGATGCCATGTAGCTTCAGGGCAGAGAGAGACCCCTGGCTGCTTTCTGCACATGCTGCACCCCTTTGTGCCAGCGAGCCCGGAGCGGGGCTTTGGTCGCTCTTGCTTTTGCTACCAGATAGCATGGATCCTGATGGAGCGGGGTCCAGCTTCCACTGCAGAGAACCTCTTGAGCGCTACGTTCTGGAGGTGGGGAGTGCTGAAGCCATGGCTATCTGCCCTGGCCTGGGACCCCAGGAAGGGCAGGTTTGGCCCCGAGGCCCACAGTTCCCTCCCTTGCCATGGGCTTGGCTGGCTCTCTTGATCCTGTTGGGGAAAAGCAGCACAACGTTCCTTCTCAGGTTCTCTCTCAGATCTGGCTGCCTTTTGTTCACCTCTATGGATTTCGAAGGATGTTATATAAATGCAAATAAAAGCAATGGAGCCATTTATGCTGAACCTTTAAAAATGTGACTGAGAGTTTATTTGCTCCCCCCCACCCAACTCAATATCTTTTTATAGGGTTATCTCCAAAAGAGGCAAATGTACAGTGCAGTAGGGAAGTTTACATAGAAGCAAACCCCACAGAGTTAAATGGGACTTACTCTCAAGTAAATGTGCAGAAAGCAGCCTTTCCCAAAGGTGTGCCCTTCTGGTATGTTGGATCCCTACCTGGAGATGATGGGCACTATGGTCTAACGTATCTAGAGGGTGCTGGGTTGGAGGGCGGCTGTCGTGTAGGACTGCAGCTTTAACAGCTGTGCCAAAGAAATGTGAGGAATGGTACTTTTCTGCTTGTCAGCCTATAGTTGCTGAAATTTCCTTTTTTATACAAATATCACAGGCTCAGGACAGCTACCCCCCTTGGCATGCGGTTAGTCACAAAAACACTGAAAATACCCACCTATCAATGATTCTTAACAGGGGTCACAGGGATTCAAGGGGGCAACAAACAAAATTGGGGAGTCCTTAAAAGTGGAACATACAGGATTTGAGGATTGGAGGCATCCCCTTCTCCTCCCCCACAATACTTCCTACAGCCTGCAAAGCAGAATTATATATTGCTTGCTTTACTCTGAGGATTAAATTCCAGATTCTGGGTTTTTCTCCAGGCCAGAAGATGTAGCAGTAGTAACAGTAGAAGAAGGAGGACGAGGACAAGGATGAGGTAGCATGTCATAAGTGGAACAAGAATGCCCCATCCTTACTCTTGACACCCCCCTACACACAAAGCCCCCTTTGATCCATTTACATCAAGCATAACTTTCTCCTTATCTAAAAGATATGTATAGCAGCTGCATAGATCATGAATATATCTATACATCAGATAAATTTGCTCTGACTTGAGTCTTGTTTTTATGCCCTACATTCTTTCTTGCAATTTTGCTGCTAACTATTGGGAACTGATTTTCCCCTTATTCATTCCAAGCTTCCAGAACAACAGACAGTCTCTTTGCAAAATAACTCTTTATTGCCAGTTCACAACTAGCAAGATGCAGTTACTGGAAGACTAGTCTCTGTGCATAAACAGAGTGGTTTGTTGAACCCAAACTTGAAAGTACTTCTGCAAACCTCTTTTTCAGTAACACTGGGCTCCACCCTTCTGTGTAGGTCCCTCTGGAAAAGAGCTAACCTCTGAAATCTATGCAGGCCCTCTAGCTGGGCAGCTCTTCCATCCCAAGGCCAAGTCATGGGGTCAGGGATGGGGCAGGGAAAGGGAAAGGGCTTACCTTCCTCCTCTCCTTTGTCCCCTCCCTTCTCTTCCAAGCCCTGCCTGTGCCCCAGGCCTGTCCAAGCACCTGGGGGTGATAGCCTTGACCAGTGCTTTTTTTGTAAAAAAAAAAAAAGGTGCTGGAACTCACGTCGCCGGCAGTAAGCGTGCGACCACACACACCAATCCCAAGCCGAGCAGCGTGGAGTAGTGTCCTAAGCGCCCTCACTATCTCACTATCAGATAGCAGACAGCAGACACAAAAGCAGCCTACAGGCACTATGTTAATGATGTTTGCTGCTGATCTGCTACGATTCAAATCACTTCGTAAAATCCATTGGAAAAAAAGGTGCCGGAATGCCGTTCCGGTGCGTTCTATGACAAAAAAAGCCCTGGCCTTGACCTTCCCCTATCTTCTTGGTCCCCACACTTACATAGAAACATAGAAACAGAGCGAGTCAGAAAGGACCTCCCGGGCCATCTAGTCTGACCCCCGGCTCCAGCCGGCTCCGCTCACGACATGCCCACCGTGTGGACATCCAGCCTACCCTTGAACACCCACACCGATGGGGCCTCAACCACCCCCCGTGGAAGCCCATTCCACAGCCTCGGGGTCCTGACTGTCAGGAAGTGCTTTCTGGCATCTTCCTGACATTTCCCATTGTCCAGCCATCGCTGTCCTCATCTATTGAGTTGTGCAACCCTGACCTTGGAAAGTGCGGCAGGTATCACTGCCCAGCACATTCCCAACAATAACTTTGTGTGCTTGGAGGGCAATAGTGGATTAAATGCTAAGAGACACACATCATACTCAATGCAGACAGTTCGTGCAGCAGGCTTCGCACAGGCGTCTGGCTGACCACTGTGAGAAGAGAATCCCGAGCTTGGAAGACCAAAGGCCAGTCCTGCAGGGCTCCTTTTCTGCTCTCAGACTTTCAGCTACTTTGCCTTCATCCTTTTATTTTTACTCGCTTTTTGCCACTATGCGCTGCACTTTCCCCATTCTGCCTCTAGATGGCAGCATTGTTCCGACCGTTGAGCTTTGGATAGCCCTGGGAACAATCAATCTAAATTTAGGTGGGAAGAAAGAAAGTACTGGCCAGAAGAGTTCAATAAACACCGCACTCCTGTTTTTCTCCACCTCACACAGACCTGACATCCACCTCTTCAGAGTCCTTCCATAAATCGTGACGATAAATGTTCTTGATGTTGTCAGAACAGACTCTGAAAGGCGTACTGCAGGCCCAAGCTTTAATTAAACAGACCGCTCTCGTTTGCTTGCAGTGAGTACAAGGAACTTAAAGGCATTTCCATTGTTATTAATCAGTTGTCCGGACAGTGGGTATAGTTCAAGAGGGCCCCACTAATGTCTCGATATGGGGGTGCATGATGATTAAGGGCAGAACTGGAAGAAAGAGGTTGCTACAGATATGAAACAAAGATGACTCTGTATGTACTCCTGTTATCTAACCATCGTGAGAGTGTTTTGTTTGTTTAGGTGCCTGTTTTCTTTCTTTTTATTTATTTTTATTTATTTTCCGATTTATATCCTGCCTTTTTCCTACAAAGGGCTCAAGGCAGCTTACATCTCTTCCTCCATCTTATCCCCACAACAACAACCCTGTGAGGTAGGTTGGGCTGAGAGTCTGTGACTGGCCCAAAGTCACCCAGTTGGCTCCATGGCTGAGCGGGGACTCGAACCCAGATCCTCTGAGTCCCAGTCCCAGGCTCTTAACCATTGCACCACACTGGCTCTTTTCCTTTGTCCTGAGAGTGGGAAACAAACCCTTAAAGCATATTCTTATATCCTAACAGTTGCAGGTGGATCCTAGATCAAATCAAACCAGAAATTTCCCTAGAGGCAAAAATGGCAAAACTAAGGCTGTCATACTTTAGATACATCATGAGAAGGTAAAACTCCGTGGAGAAGACAGTCATGTTAGGGACAATCAAAGGAAGAAGATGAAAGGAAAGACCAAATATGAGATGGACTGACTCCATAAAAGGAAGCCTCGGCCTTGAATTTAGAACAGCTAAGCCAGGATGTCATGAATAGGATATTCTGGAGGGCTTTCATTCATACCGTTGCCATAAAACAGAGACAAATTGACAGCACACAATAACAACAAAACAGTTGCAATCCATTTCTGTGTTTGTCTCAGCAATTTATTCCCATAGGTTTGGATCTTGGGACTAGATTTTCTAGGATGAAATAGCACATACAGTGAACCCCAGATGCCATGTTCATTTTGAAGAAAGCTGGCTGGCCTTCTCTTCCCCATACAAGCAGATGCCTGGGTGAGAAGAAGAGCCCGTGTCCCACCTCCAGGCAGGAAGCTCCTAGATCTGGCTTGTCTCCCCCGCTCACCTCCTGCAGTACCTTCTCCTCAACTTGGCATAGGGAGTGGGATGGGGAGTGTGCAAGCCAGAGAAGGCAGCAGCTCTTCCACCTTCTCATCCCCTCTGGGTGGCGCTGCAGAAAAGACAGCTGAGCAATGGGAGGGAGGTGTCTCTGTTTCATTACTCCCATGCAAGGCCCTAGAGAGATCTGGAATGTGAGCCCCACAAGGCCAAGCCACCCCACCTCCCGTCCACTAGGAGAAGGCAGGTGAGGCGTCCGGGATGGGGACGGCTGCTGCACTGGGAGCCTTTGGCTGTGTGCTCCCTCTGGATGGCCCCACTTGCAAGAGAAAGGGAGGGCAGAGGAGCCACCATCCCTTGCACACTCTGCTGCCTAGAGAAGGAACAGAGCAGAAGTCAGAGACAGCTGCCCCTTCTGGATTGCCATCTCTCTCTCTCTGTGCGTGAGTGTGTGCGTGCTCATGCATATGTGCGTGTGCAGTTGGTTTACTGGGCTGGATCCCCAGTGCTGTGCTGCCCCCAGAGAAGACTTCCATCGAGCAAGTGAGAGAATGAAGTGGCTGTTCCTTCGCCGGACTCCGATCTGTGCTGCCTCGCCCAGAGATGAAGGGCGAGGAGCAAGCAGAGGGGGCTAATTGGCTCCTTCTCCTTCTCCTTCTCCAACTGCTAATTGGCTCCTTCTCCTTCAGAATCAAAGTGGCAGGGTTAAATACTTTTTAAAAGGCTTGTTTGGCAAAGTGTGCAGTTTGACCTCTAAGATTTTTCTACACCAGGCAGTGATCATATGCCTATCATTCCCTAATCTTGGTTGTTCATGGCTTCCTTAGACAACATGACCCTCCAGTTTCCTTTCTGGATCTAAAGAGTGCCTTTGGTGAATACATCCATTCCTCAGGAGAAATGTGGCATGTAACGGTTGAAGCAAAAGAATCATTTTTCCTTATGTACACTTACATTATTCCACTATACCACAGTGCCACCTAGAGGCTCTATGGTAGAAAAGCAGCAAAATAAACCCTTCAGTGGTGCTTGGTTTGGCTCTTCATTCTGCAACAAGACCAAAAGTAGATAACAGTGGCTTAACAGTTTTGTGTAGAAAAGCTCCTAGATACTGAGTGTGAAGGATGTCAGCAAATAGCAAGACAAAAAAATTTATATCACATCTTGCACAGTGTGAGCAACGTGGTAGTTCCTGTCCAAAACATTTAGAAGGCATCAGGATAGAGAAGGGAGAATAATAGGGTAGACCCGGTAGTGTATTAAGGACTGAAGACATGAGGAAATGGCAGACAAGCACTAAGCAAAACAATGTTTCTTGTACTGGGTTCTCAAAACGCCTGGATTTGGCCCTATTAACATTGCTCTTAATGAATATCTACCATTCCTTACTGTGTGGAGTGAACATTTTGCTTATGAATTCCATAGCAGGCACGAGAAAACTCTTGGTATCCCTGGACACAGTATCATTGGGCACAGAAGTCTCTGTTGCTAATTAAGTTTTCGCCTTGGTTTCCTGATGCCAGGTATTCTTTTAAATATGTGATGTTGCTGCATTGGGGATATGGAAATGGTTCATATCTGTGGCAGGCTGCAACATTTGAAGTGAATCAGGTAAGCATCTATTGAAAAGGAGAGTGGCACATAAATTACAGCACATGAAAGTGGCTGGTTTTTGTTAAACTGTGTCATGCATGTGCTAAAGAACTCAGTCTCCAATCCTAAACACCATTATTTGAGAGTAAGTCCCATGTATTCAATAGGGCTTACTTCATAGCGGACATATATAGCATTTATTGTTAATCTTCCAAGTTTCATGGCACAGAATCCCAAGTAGGTGCATTAAAAGCTTTTGTGGAGAAATATGCAGATTGGGTTTCTTCATATAATATTGAAAATATACACCCAGAGCTACTGTGGGGTCTTCTCTCCCCCGCCTTGCTCTTCATGTTCTCAATATAACCTACTTCTTTTTCTCTAGCATCTCCTCAGAGAGCTTCTTGTTTTCTGTGAAAGCCTTAAGGCCTGCAGTATCTAGCAGAAAACAGGTCAATCAATATTTGTGCTGAAGATAAAAAGATGCAACTTCTTTAAAGCTTGTCTGTTAGAATGACACCCTTAAAAGTGCCTCACATTTTCTGTTATTTGAGGTTGGTGCCTGATCACTGTGGATCACTGTAATATGTTGGTAAAGGCATCATCATTATGGCTATTACTACAAAATTTGCACCTAATATTATTAAACCACACCATTAACACATTAATCTTTGAGTAAGGTGCTTTCAGATGGAGAACTCCTAACACTGTCTATCAGAAGGCATTGCGATTCTATTCCATTTTATCTTTCTTAGAACAAAATTCTATGCAGGTTTAGATTGCAGAAGTCCTATGACTCCCAGCGTTCTCCTGCCAGCTATGCTAACTGTGGAAGGCTGAAAGTTTTTGTTCTTTTGTTTGTTTAAACTTACATAGAATTCCAGTCAGAGTGCATTATTTGGGGTAAAAGAAAGCACAGAGCAAGTGGTAGGAAAATGCAGGAGAGTTGTAAGTTGGAGACATCTTCTGGACCATCAGTAAAATTTAATGCATGAGCCAGGCTGATGGCCCCCTATTATGGGAAATGGCACCAGAAGATGATAGTAGATAGTATTGCGAGGAGAAAGTTGACATGGCATATACTGTTCTTCCCACCCTGTGCCATTTGCTAGGCACCCCATGGCTTCCAGCCTAAGCAGCTTGCAGGTGCCGCATCTTCTCAAAAATCATGTGTTATTTTGGAGTGGAAGAGGATATACTATCTTAGAATGCTGGAGAGTCCCTGGGATGTGTGAAGCTGCCCACGCACCACAGCTTATCTTAAAGGAGGAGGGAGAGATCGTCAGGCTGATAAACCAACCTTTGGAAACAGGTGTGTTTAATTATGAGATCATCTCAGCTTTCCAGGGTTGCAGATATATAAGTTCTGAGGTGATGAACCTCAACACAGACCTGAACCCCAGAAGGACTGGATATCTTCTGGGGTCCCTCTGCTGCTGCTCTTCTGGGACCCTGGTGACAGAAGGGAGAATTGGACAGTTCAGCTCAGCAACACTTTAGGTTAAAAAGGTAAAAGGTAAAGGTTTCCTCTTGACATTAAAGTCCAGTCATGCCTGACTCCTGGGGGTGGTGCTCATCTCCGTTTCCTAGCCAAGGGAGCCAGTGTTTGTGCACAGACAGTCTCCATGGCCATGTGGCCGGCATGACTAAACACCGAAGTGCACGGAACGCTGTTACCTGCCCACCGAAGTGGTACCTTTTTATCTACTTGCATTTTCATGCTTCCAAACTACAAAGTTGGCAGGAGCTGGGATGGGGCAACGGAAACTCACCCCATTGTGCAGATTCGAACTGGTGACCTTTCGATCAACCGGCCCAGCAGCACAGCAGTTTAAACCACTGCGCCACCTGCATCTCCTTACACTTCAGGTTATGCTAGAGCTATTTGCCTGCCTACAGCTAACAGCATAGTGTACTGGGTTATTTGGCTTTGTTAGCAAACCATTTAGTATTATTGCTTCTGGATCTAAAGAAAAGAACCCCCTTCCTCCTAGCAAGACTCACCACCAGCAAGCTTTGGCTATTGGGCAGTACTGAAATAAAATAAACAAATACACTAAGCCACAAAGGCCTCCTCTGGAAACTTCCCAAGGCACACCTGCTCCGTGGGTCTTGCATTCAAATTTCACTTCCAGGACTCCCCCTGCCACCCATGTGCTTGGTGGGTGACTGTGTGCTGTGCAGGAACTTCTGTGAAATGCAGAGACACAGAGATATTAAAGCGAAGGATAATTCTCTCCCTGTCTATGTACACCTCCACCTGCTCTGTTTTCTGTGGAAAGGGCGAGACTCATTGCTGCAGAGTGGGTGGGGTGGGGTAGAGCCCCATCTGCCCTCTGGGCTTCTCCCCATGGCCACCCCACACCCTGACCACGTCTTGTTAGAATCTGCCTTATAGCTCTCTCTCTCCATCTCTCTGCCCTCTTTTTAAAGCTCTGCATAGCTGCCAAACACAAATACTATTATTGTGCTTGAACGGCTAACCCACCAGTATTCTAACTTTTATCTCTTTATTCAAACAATCTGGTTGTTTCTATAACAAAGGCAAGAGGAGAACTAGCAAGCCACCCCACCACTCCGCTATCCATGACAAAAGCAACAGCAACTTGAGGGATGTCAGTCCCGTGGTCTTGAGTGACTCTCCCCTTAACAGGCATGTGCACTGCCATCAGCTTCAGAACACACAGAATCAGGAGCTCGTGGATTCTGGTTACTTCGGATGCAGCCCTACGGAGATGCGTGGAACCCTCTGAATTCGGTAGGCTATGGGCAAGCGATACGAGGCAGGAGAACCATGGAGGAGCAGACTGCCTCTGCACTCATCTTGCTCTGCAAAGCCATCCAAAGGTGGCACTTTGGAGTGGGAGGAAAGGAGGCTGAAGCTGGAATGGGATGCACCCGTCTTCTCCACTCCCCACCCTCTCCACGTGGCCTTCTCTGAGGCTGCTTTCACAAACTCTGAGAAACAGCCAGCACGATTCCTTCTGAACTGGTTGTGGGGTGGAGGCAGCCTGTGAGGTTGAGGTCATTTTCTGACCTAGTTGCTGAGAATCTGCAAAGAACCTGTGGCTGTCTAGATGCTGACTAAAGGCTACACCTTTGTGCTTGAGTGACGATTGGCATAAGCTATGAAGTGCCCAATCCAATGTGTGTTTAGGCAGAAATGTGACTGTGTTTGAAATGGCTTAGAAAGGCAGGAGGTGACTACAGGACCATTACAGCAAAGGTTCTTAAAAGACACAGCTTTCCCCCAGTTTCCTTGGATTGCCTGCAGGAGTGGCAGGCTATCGGACCTTGCTGAAGGTCAGTCTGCCGAAATAAGAAAGGGTGCCCCAGAACAGCCCTGAGCCGCTGAAAACATCCCCCCAGTGCCAGCCTGGTACTTTCTTATAAGCTATGCCCACGTAATTGCCCATGAATCAGAATTCAAGTACGTAAAGTATTTGCAGATGCAGAACATTAAAAAAAGAAATGATTGCACTAAATCAGGCTTCATGAATATGGATCTTATTTCTGGTTAGAAACACTTGCCAGTAAATAATCTGAGTTATCTGTATTAAAAGTACAAAATTGCATGCCATGAAGGAAGTGCGCTTTGCTTAAAAAATAGGGAGCACCCTTTGTGGCAGTCTGCCTCAAATTGCTGTGAATGCAGTTGGCCCCGGATCAAAAGGGACTTGCTTTTTATATGGTTTGTCTTAATTAGCTTTGGGGTTCATTCACTGCAAAATGTAACCCTCCCCCCTACCCAAGAAATGGAGCAAAGCTTCCATTTAAAATGAAGCTATGGAAGCGAAGGCATAATTTGTGGATTTGACCTGCTATGTTCCCTGCTTCACACGTATGTTTAAAAATAGCGTTTCTTCATCAGTTCAAGGGCAAGTTGATTTAGCACTGATTAAGCCAATCTTCACTATGGCTTCTCATGGTGACAATGTGTGAGTTTAGACTTAATCAACCTGCATTACAATTTCAAAGGCGCAGGATGTGACAGAAGAGCAATGAGCCTGACTAAGGGGCTGCCTGTTTCCTTATGAACCTGCCCAGGTGTGAAGATCTGCAAGAGTCGCTTTTCAGGCTCCATTACCTGCTGAGGCAAGTTTTTTCAGACACATATGAAAGAGCGTTTTTTTCTTGGGTCATTCCAAAATTATGGAATGCATTTCCTCAAAGATGACAACTGCTTCCCACTTTCTGGGTTTTCAGAAAGGAAGTAAGCTTCTCAACTAGCCTTTTAAAGGATCCAGCTGTTTTTCATGTTCCAAAATGAGGTTCAGAATCTCAGGCCCAGGGGTTAAACCTGGCCTTCTGGGGGTCCCATCCTGGCTGGCTGGGGCAGCCTAGAAGGTGGCTTCCTTGCTTTTGTACCATTCTAAAATCTTGCCTCTTCTAGGACACAGTACTAGCCTAAGAACTTTAAGCTAAAATAAGCCGGTGTCCTGGTCAGTTTGGCCTCCTCCTTTTGCCTTTGATCTAGCATATTGTTTTGTTTTACATTTTCACTGTTTGAAATTCCTGTGCACCAACTTAATTGTTCTCTAGCAAATAGGTATGCTGGGTAACATGTAGAACTGATTCCTAATCAGTCAAAGCATTGGTTCTACTAGCACACTGCTGTCTGCCCCAACTTCCACTATAGCCTGGACTGCCTGACCCTGCCTAATCTTGGAAGCGAGGCAGAAGCAGGCCTGGTTGGAATCTGGATGGGGGACTTGAGTTGTGCATTAAGCAGGAGGTCGGACCTGATGGTCTTTCAAGCTGTATGAGTCTATGATTCTTGTGAACTGCTCAGAGAGCTTAGGCTATGGATGGTATAACAACAACAACAACAACAACAACAACAACAACAACAACAATGAGACCTTGTGCATTCAAAGCATGCTCTCTGTCCCTTAACTACATTATGGTTCCACCCCCAGTGAGAATGAACATCTATGAAGAAGCTGTAATAAGCCCATCATAGCAGGGCATTTCTTCCAGGGATTGTAACAACAAGTACCTGGACGTGCTTTGTGCAGTTATATATAATAACAACTGCACAGTGGAAACCAAGTTGTTGTGCAATTGGGAAGGTGGACTTGAACGAGGAACATGGGTGTTTCCTAAAATAAGTAGATAAGATAATAAGTTAAAGAAATACACTGTTAAGGACATCTCCCTGTGGGGATACCTGTAACCTCCAAACGCAGGGTATTATGGGCATCCGTGGAAGGAGCGTGGAAGGAGTGCGGGAGCAAAGGCAATTTGAACAGGCAGCAGTGCTAACTGAAGGGGAGGGGAGGGGAAGGGAAGGGAAGGGGGATCAGGAAGCACCAGGGCATGTTGTGTTGTGGCAGCATGGAATGCCTCCCTTCCCCACCCCTGGCATAGGCAAAAAGCCCCTTCGCCAAGCTCACTTTAGCAGCTGCAGAGCAGTGGCCAGCATGCTTCTCCCCACACTGGCTGTGCAGCAGGAGGAGCCAAGCTCTGAGGTTGCAGCGATTTTCCAGCCCCTGAGCTGGGGAGGTGAACAACCCTACATCCATTCAGATGCTGTCCAGGGCCATAGGAAGGCTTGATGAGTTGATTACCTTCTCCCTTGAAGCTTCATAACCTCATATTATTGGGAACAACTGCTTGGCTAATTAAAAGCAGCTCTTAACTCATCTATATATCAACAGTTAAGTGTGGGTATGCAACAGTGGCACACAGCAGCACAAACACAAAGAAGACTACACAATTGTGCCATTCCTGCATAAGCATAATAGTACCTACCCACCCCACGAAAATTACTTTCTTTCCTTTTTTTAAGATGGCCAGATTGTCTCTGTCTGGGACCCAGTTGGATGAGCAGTATCACTTAGAAGCTTCCAAAAAGTCTTTAAAACCATGTCTGCCCTTCTGCTTTGGCTGTGGTTTTGATGCTGTGCTCTCCTTCAGTTGTCCACAGGACCCTTGCTGCTCTAGGAAGCCCTTCAGCAAGAGGTGACGTATTGTGATAGCTGCAGAGGCATCAATTTTCTGATGTGATGGAGAGTTTCTGGTTATGGACTTCAAAGTGAGCTTTGTGCCGCTGGGATGCTCAGCATCTGCACTGTGCAGCTTAACTGCTAGAAGGTGTGCCATGCCTGTTGTCACATTTTGGTATTCTCTGGGTCATGCCAGAAAATGAATCCAATGGGACAATGTCATCTAGTGAACGTGCCTGATGCTGCCAAGTTGAGGCCCCCTCTCATATGCTAGGAAGAGTCCTGCTAGACTGAGTTCTGTCTCTAGCACCTTCCGAATGGCTGCCAGATTTACTGAGGGCTGTAAGGTGGCAAAAGTCTTCATGATCAGCAACCGACCAATAAGTACTGCTCTTTCAATGTCAGTAGCTTTGATTTTAGCAAATGTCTGTGCTGGGGAAAGTGATCACATCTGCTTGTGACCATGGCACAGAAGTCCCCTAAATAAAATAAAAAATAAAAATAAAATAAATCTGCTTCTCCTGGACACTGTAACCACATGAGTGACTACATCTGCTTCTCTTGGAGGCTGTAACTGCCAGAAAGGACAGAAGTAAGAGCTAATCTTCAGGGAGGAAGGCAAGAACTGTGCCTGCTGCTTTCTCAGAGGACTAAGGGATGCCAGGATGCTAGGACTGAAAGCACTAGTGAGAAGGAAACCTCTGTCCACCTGGCTTCCAACAGCTTGAGAAGTGCAAGGAGGCAGCAGCTATTGGTTTCTGGAATGTCTCAAAGTTCTCTGGGTCTGAGACTGATGACTGGAAATGCTAAAGGCATGGTCATTCAGCGAAGGCTGGGCGCTGCTCTAGCGGACCAACTTGTGTTCCAGCTGTTGTCTCCAGTGACTACAATTCTCCCCAGCAGCATTTGAATGGACTTTTTCCTTCTAGGCCCTTCAGCAAAATACAGCCTGGGTAACAGATTCCTCTCTAATCCCTCTCAGCAGGTCAACTTTCCTTCCAGCTCTTTATGGAGCTCCTTGTCCCATTCCTTCAACTGTTCCATCTTCTCCCAATAACAGCCACGGTACAGGACACAATGCCCAGGGTACTTTCAGGCTTGTTCCCGTTTGCCCATATTAGGTACGTATGAGAAATCTGGTTTGAGGGTTCAAATTCATCAGATCCCCAGGCACAGCTTTCTGAATTCTGATCTGCTTTGTCACCACCATGAGTCTGACTTCCCGGAAGGTGGTTTTATTCCCAAATGTTTTACCATGTTACATGAAAAGTAGATCTCTTTCTTTGAGCTGCCGTTTTGTGAGAAACTTCTGCTCCGCGACCTTTTATCCCTAGTAAACCATGCAGAACCTTCAACATATTTTGCAGGACAGCAACCTTCCTGCAAAAGAATACCTTCTAGCCACCGCAATTATAATCAGAGGTTGGGGTTCTCAGCCCCTGTTATAGACTCAGACCCCAACTATAGTTCAGGGTGGGAAGACCATCTCAACTATTCCTTGCAAGGTGCTGCCATTTTCTCTTATGTGTTTATTCTTCCCACCTTCCTATCTCCCTTTCTTTTAAATCATCTAATCATTCTCACGTATACTTCTGTCCTTCGTATATTTGTTTATTTCCATTATCAAAGTCCTGGGAAGTGCTCACATGTTGTAGATGGAGCAGGCTCACCAGCTTCCTGGGTTGTTGAAAGCAAATGCTTAGAATAAAGCATGATTTCCTTGTTTTTAAATATAACTTCAGAGAAGCTTTTATACAAATGCTGATATTCCCAAAACCAGGCCTGGCTTCTACAATCATGCTGATTCCTTCTCTTCCCTCAATAATCCAGAAAAGGCAATTGACAAATATAGCAGCATCTGCTTCTGCCTGTATTTAGCTTCAATGCTTAATTAGAAGTGGACTTATGTCCATTGCAATGCTCTTTAGTGTGAGAATGCAGCCAGGATGAGCAGTTCCCTCTAGTACTGGATGGGTACTGGGCATAATGAAACGTGGCTGATGCAGTGTCTTCTATTATGCAGCAAAGCAACAGAAAAACTTGCTGTGCTGCTGTCTTAGTCAAGCTTCTTAAAAAAAAAAAAAATCCAAGCACACTGGAAGTTTT
This sequence comes from Varanus komodoensis, assembly GCF_004798865.1. Taxonomy (NCBI): domain Eukaryota; kingdom Metazoa; phylum Chordata; class Lepidosauria; order Squamata; family Varanidae; genus Varanus; species Varanus komodoensis. The sequence goes on along the minus strand of NW_025336479.1, from coordinate 14,743,019 downwards.
ATGGGCAATTCACTAGTGCCTGGATAGTATCGGTTGGCAGTATCTCGTTCTTTAAGTTATTATTCTTAATCCTTGCTAATTTGGATAGGATGGAGACAATGTATGATATCTACAATATTCTGCTTGCAAATATGGTTTACATTGCAATTCTATTCTTCAATCAGAAGGAAGTTCCACTGGGTCTGCATCTCACATTAGTCCTACTTAGAGTAGATCCACTGAGTGGGTCTCAGGCTCAGGTTAGCCTAATATTGGATACAACCCGTAGAGTTCAATGGGGTGCATTAGTTTCTTTGACTACGCTCTGCACTGGTAAAACAGTACCTGAGTGCTTGTAGCTGCAGCCGGAAAAGAAGAGTCAGGCCGCATCCCACTCCCAGTCTTTGCAGCTTCAATAAGCTCAATGCTGTCTCTCAGTAACTCAGTGTTTTACTGACTTAACAGAGCTTAAGAATGTGTAGTCAAACTCCTCCATGACTTTCCCTCACCATTATGTCCTTCAGTCTGTAAAAATAAGAGAGCTCGTTCTAGCTACAGGCCAGCCACAAAGACAATGAGATCTGCATTCTTTGCTTTAAATCAAGTCATTGAAAGGTCACTCTGTCAAAAGGCTGTTGAATATGAAAAGACTTTCCCTTAAAACTCCAAGTTTCCCAGAAACAAAATATTTTCACTTGACTGTGCATGTGCCTATTTCCATCCTAATTTTTAATATTTTTTCTTCACATGTAGATATTCTGAATTTTCCTTAAGGAATATAGATGGTATATAGATGGTGTATAGATTGTGTATAGATGTAGCCCACAGGTAATTCATCAGGCTAAATGTTATCTCTCCCTTCTTATTTACTTTAAATACTTTAATCGCATCATCTTTGCTGTGCACATGCGTGACGGAGAAATTAAGCCACAAACACCAAGATAACACCGAGCTCATGTTTAGAATGCTTATACTGCATTTATTTAGCACAAAGGGTCTATGTCCACACACAGGAACACAAGTTCATGTGTGGAAAGTGTAGTATATTTACATTATACACACACTCTGTGTTATTTCTTTCTTGATCCACAAAAGGAAGACTTTTTATATGATTCAGCCATTAGGAGTTGGAACCTATTGCTTTTCCAGTGCAAAGCAAAGGAAGGAAGATCTGCAGAGGTTTTGGACTCTGACTCTCAGAAGCCCTTGCCAGCATGTTGGTCACAGAAATCTAAAACTATCTGGAGATCTACTTCCTGCCCACCCATGCTGTGCGGAACCTGGAGATCTATCAGAAGCCCCTAATCTGCCCAGTGTCCACCATACATGGCATCGCTAAGAAGAGCTACTTTAATCTCCGATTGCCAAAGTACCTTTCCTCAGACCCAGGATTTTGGGTGTGTCCTGCCACATACATTGGGCTTTCTATATAGGCTGCCACAGAAATCAGCCCACTGTGCATTGGGGTATACTTCATCCGATTCTCATGTCCAGTTTTGGATAGAAGAGCTGCTATAAACTAACTTTTTAAATAGCCATGTGCTAAAATTATCCCGTGAAAATACCCTATCTGGAACATTCACAGATTAGCATGCTTGAACAGAAATATCTCCCATGGCGGAAATACATCACACCAAAAGGAGGACATAGATTTGTATATTAACATTTGATTAGTTATATTTATAGATGCTAGTTTGGAAATCTAAATTATATGTATGGATGCTAATTTTAAAATCTAAATTACATAGAAAGATGTTCATTTAGAAAAATTACTGTGATTCAAATGATCAGGTAAGCTGGACACCTGCTTCGTTTGCTGTTTAGGTGCTAATTGCGGAGGGATCGCTTTGGGGTCCCTTCCTGCCCTGCCTTGGGGTGGTTCCTTCAGCCAGATCTGGGCTGGGCGTACCTTCATATACACAAAGCTTCAAACTGAAGGCCAGTTGAAGTGGGATACAAGGCCATTCTATACTTGGAAACTACACATTTCCTAGTGATACTCAGGCAGTGATAACTTGATATTACTTTCATAAGAATACTTTATCTCATGCAAATGGGACAAGAGTCAGGGGTGGCAAAATAATTTCAGGATTACTCTTACATCGAAAAAACGGGCAAGTGAATCAGCCCCTAGCTACATGAATTCAACATCGTGTTCTGATGCGATTCCCTTGATGGGCACGGTGCAAAGGTCTTCCCTGCACTCCTTCTGGGATTGCTGCAAAGGCCTACAGAACAGCTATAATCTAGTCTATTGATGTTAGAGGTCAAAAATTGCTTCAGCTGGAATTAAGCCATTTTGACAACCTGCACGCTTCAGTCAGCAATAGTGCTCTCAGTTGTGCCAAATGCCTAATGGTGCTGGAATTCTGAACCTTATTAAGGAAGCTCTGCTCCAGTCTAGTATGACTATGGGCCAGCAATTATTAGCAATTTCTTATTTTAATATTCAGCAACCATTTTGCATAGACCCATTTTTCTGGCACTTCAGATAAGCTCTTTACCTGACTCACTTTATCTCATTAAACCGTGCTCCAGAATCCTTTAATATTCCTCTCCCTCTTACCAACAGGAAGGGGAAAAATATCTTGCAATCAGTGAAATGAACATTGCTTCTCAACATGAAGAGGTATAATTAATTGGAACACTAATTAGATTGGAATGTGAAATAATTGAGGGATGGGTAATCCATGTGGGAGAAAATGAAATAAATTGGATTTGTTTTGTTGTATTATTCAACAGGAACAGATTTCTTGGTTAACTGCAAATTTTTGGTTCACCTTTCAATTGTCCATATTATAAATAAATATCTTCTTTTACAGGCTGAGGAAGGAATTTAGATCTTTGTTGCTTGAATACAGAGTTCTCAAAGATGCATATTTGTTTGCATAAACCATATCTGGCTTGTTATGGTGAGAGCAGACATGGGCAATTGCCATCTTTGTGTTGTGGAGCCAGCTGCTTCACATCAGGCCAGAGTATTTGCCCATCTTGCTTAGATTTCCTTAGTCTGAGGCATATTTAAGGGGCTCGCCCCAAGGACTTCCTCATCACTTGGTACTTGAGCCTTTTAACTGGAAATGCCAAGGACTGAACACAGATCCTGCTGCATACAGCAAGCTACAAACCATTAACTGCTTAACAGAATAAAGTCTTCCATTTACTCTCCTGTTGATAGGGTTGCTAGGCTGCAGTCTGCAGATTCCCCATGTAATTTTAAATTCTTCCATCCTTATTCCCCCTGGGCCTTACATCAAGTTTCTCTTCCATCTGCTGCAGCAAGCAGGACTCTAGTATTTATAGACCAGGTGGGCAAGTAGAAAGGTTGTGGACAAAGGAGAAATGCAAAACAGGAATGATGGCTGTCTGGTCTCCCAAGATAAGGGTACATTTACAGGGACAGGACCAGGGGAATTCTGGGGGCAGTGTGCTAAAGAACACGTTTGTGCACAAAATTCACCAGTACAGCTGCAAGAGGCTTTAACCAGCATATAAAACAAATTGACCCTGATGTGAATTTGTTTGCCTTCAGTGGCACTCTTGTATAGCCACATCTGTTGTATTTTATACTAAAATGAACAGCTAAGTTCATAAGAAGTTTTACCTCTTTGTAGTAGAAATGGGCTGAATCGATGCTGCAAAAAAATTGTTCTTCAGAGCCTGTTAAAAATCAAACAGAGAGCAGCAGGTGGGTGGACTTCTAAAGATCTCTGCCAAGGAAGTTCCACAGATATCGGAACACCACCTGGAAAGGTCTTTCCTGGGTAGCTGTCGCTGTTAACTTTCTTGGAAGACAAGGGAGCAGAACCTCTGAGGGCATTGTAAGATGCAGGCAGGTTCAAATGAAACCAAGTGCTTTTTTAGATACCATGGAAAGTTTTAAAAGCCAGAGTCTACACATAATGGAAGAGGTAGGATGGAGGCCCAGTGCGGATGATACGGCATTAGATAAGCTCCTAGCAATCTGGCAGCTGCATTGTTGTGTTGTTCTGTACTGACTGATGTTTCTGGACTGTCTTTGAAGGTTGCCCTTTTGTAGGCAACTGAACAGGGCATCTGAGAGCAAAACAGTGTTCAAGGAGCAGGCGGAAGTGTCAGCCTGACCTAGTATAGGCAAACCCATGGGTTCCTGTGCTACAGACTCCTGTGTAACCCTTGGGACCTTTGGTCACCCATGCCAGGTTGAAACTGCAATTCAGTTTCACTTTTTTTTTCCTGTGCTGTGATGTTGATCAAAACCAGTACTTTTTGGAAAAGGCAGATCAAATACAAGACTTGCCGTTTCTATGAACTAAGATTCTTGGCTCATGTGATCTAGGCCCTGTGATACTGAGAATGTTGATTATTTCCTCTCTCTCTTTCCTTTCTATCTAACACATTTCTATTGAGGACAAGAAATAACCCCTCTTGTTCATTGTCTGACTGAGAGACAGGTTACATGAGAGAGTTGTTTTATAATAAAAAAGACTATTTTAGATACACACAGGCAATATAGAAGGAGTCTGCATCCAATCAGGATCAGCTGCTCTAGTCATGATGCACAGCAAGTTTATATGTTTGGGTTTTTGTAATGATTGGAAACAGAAAGCATCCGAGCAGGACACATCCAGCCAAAAGGGAAAACATGATCAGCATGAAAAATTTGGTTGCTTTTTTGGTCCATGGTTATCTTCACCCACATCACTCCTTAGGACATGTGGTGTTAAAGCATCGGCATCCAGGTTTATCTTTACGAATTCTGAACTTCTTGACAGAGATTCATTTTACATTTTCAACTCTCTTGTGTCTCTCCTACGGGACACTAAGTAACTGAGCCCTTTTGTTTGGACATCAGGAAAAATATATGTTCTTCATTTCCATAAGCAATTTTCAAATGATTGTTACTATGTGTCTACATTTACAACACAGGGATTGAAATTCCAAATGCACAGTGAGGTTTTTACCCTCCGGCAGACTAACTCAAGCCAGAACAACTGTTCACAAATCAGGATTGGCTTAAAATGGTAGAGTGGAACTGCACAGGTGAAATCAAAGGCCACACTAAATCCCAAGCCCCAAGTGTTGTTAAGTAACAACACACAAATAAAAATGAATGTAGTTTGACTTTCAGTCTTCAGGAGGAGTTTGTCAGGTTGCCAGTTTGAAATTATACACCCGCCTGCTTATAGGGAAGAATGACTGATCTTTGTTAGGACAAGCACATGCATCCTCCAAGACTCATTTGGAGTGGCTCGCATTTGTGCAGTGGAATTGGGGATGAAGCACCAGTACTTTTTGATTGGCAGGGAAATTCTGCTTGGAAACCTTTAGATCCTTTCCAGTCTGGTTTCCTGCCTGGGGTTAGGACAGAAATGACTTGGTCAATTTGATTGCTGACTTACGTCAAGGAATGGGAATGAATGTTTCTTCTCCTGGACCTCTGCCTTTAGTAGTATTGATCATGGCATTCTGCTGGACCATCTGCCTGGGATGGAACCTGAGGGCACAGTGTTATCATAGCTCCGGTCCTTTCTGAGGGGTAGGAACAGGAGATGATGCTGGGAGGCATCTGCTCCACCTCTTGGCCAGCAGTTTTCCAAGTACTCCTGTCTTGTCCCCATATTTTTAGCAGGTGAATGAAACCACTGGGAGAAGTAGTTTTCAGCTGTGGCATCATCAGAATCCAGATGGCAGAACTCTGCCTCTTTTTTCTTTCATCGAACCCATGGGAGGCATTGAAAATTTTGAACAAGTGTCTGAGGGGAGTTTTGAAATAGATGACAGTAACCAAGCTGAAGTTAAATCCTGACAAGAAGCAGATTCGGCGGACTGGAAAACCTGCTGCTTTGGATGGACATGTCATGGAGCTGCACTGTCCCTGAAGAGGCATTCACAGCCTCTGCACTCTCAGTGGAAGCAGAAGTGATAACAGTGGCCAATTATTGGAGGGCTCTTTCTGCTTTTATTGGTGCACCAGCTGCATCTCTTTGTGAAAAAGTGGCCCTTGCCTCATTGACACACCCACTGGTTCTATCCAGGCAGCTATATAATGTGCTCTGCACAGAAAGGCCTTTAAAGATGCTTCAGAAACTGCCATTGGCTCAGAAAGTAGCAGAGACAATATGAGTGGAGCCTAAATGTTCCTGCTACTCTGTACTGACTGGTTGCACTGGTTCAGGTTGCTTGTTGATGGGGCCAATTCAAAATGCAGGTGTTAGCGTTTGAGTCCCTAAACAGGTTGGGACAGGGTTATCTGGAAGACCTCCTGTGGGCCTGCCTGAGCACTGAGGCCAATGCACAATGCTCTCATCTATATTATCATTGAAAGATGCCAGACTGAAGCGTAGTGGGTAAAGGACTGTTTCAGGGGTCGTTTATCCAATGCACTCCCCTTGGAAATTTATTCAGCCCTATCATTATCATTTGAAAAAATCTCAAGGCATTTTTATTTAAGTATGTGTTGCATAAATTATCCTGCATTGGGATAATTTACTTTCCATTTTAAGGAGTTATGCATTTTTAGCACTGATGCTTTCCTGTAGCTATAGTTCATCTTGGAACGGTATACCACCCAGTGAGGGCTATTATCCCTCTGAAATGTTTAAATAAATACAAAAATAAATACAAGGCTGATGCTAGGGTACAGTTGGCAGGTAGCTAACCAAGCTGGCACCAATTATACTGGAAGCTCAGTGACAGGGCAATGGAGGAGGGGGGTTAGATTCTGCTGATGGTTGCCAAATAGCTCAATTTTGGGATGGCTCGTCCTTGCCCCCCTTTCTCCTCTGTTTCGAGTGCCAGAAGCTTGCACTTATGCTCTAGTTCCTTCCCACCTGCTTTCAATGACTTGCTCTTAGGAATTATGTCAGCCCTCAGCCAGCCAGGATGAGGCAGATGCTTTTATTGCATTTACACTATATTTCAAACAAAGTTATCTGGAGGTAGGCTCTTAGTCCAGCTGACTGGCATGACAATACCTCTCAGCTCTCTTTAATTTACATTAGCATCCCCCTTTCCTTAGGATCCAATTGCACTTCAGCCCCAAACTTCTGTAAGAATTTGAAGAGCTTTAGGATTGATTTGAAAGGTAGGAAAAGATCTTTTGGCTTTCTATAGAACCGATATGCTTACTGAGGGTGCCCCGAATGAAGGCAACTCCATTCTTCCATCATAGACTGCTGCGTAGTTGTTCTTTTTTAAAGGTCCCTCTCGTAGAGAATATTTGAGAACAATTTGCTAAAAGCAAACTAAATTCACCCTGATCAGATGATAACAACAACAGTAGCAACCAACAACAAAAGAGGAGGGCAAAACTGGCCAAGTTGCCCTCCTAACTTGCTTCCAGTTAGCTCAGGGGTCACAAGTGCTCTGGGACATGTGGGCATGTTGAATCTTGAAGATGTCTCCTGGGTGTCACCAAAAATTGTCTAGTGTGAAGGGTGTGACCAATCACAAAATGCCAGGCCCTCCCTCCACCTGCTTTCCCCATGTATGCACCTTTCTTGGTGTGTGCTTTCTCAAAGGAAGGTAAGATATTCCCTTATATTGAGCAGGACCACTGGACCCTCAGGCCAGCACTGTTGATGTGGATGAGCACCAGCTCTTCAGCTGTTTTTCCTGCCCTTCCTGGAGATGCCACTGATGAAACCTGCATGCAGGCACTTTACCACTGAGCGGTATCTCATCCCCTCCTCTCTCCTTCCTCAGGGAGTGGATCTTCATGCATGTGTGACCCTCAGCACTGCCTGGATAGGAAGCCCTCTGAGAGATCCAGGTAAGAGTTGCTTGGAGATCTGTATGGGCAGGATGGGGTATGATTCACTAGTAATTAAGTGTAAGATAATTCTACTGATGAAGTAGAGACTTGCCAATGAAAGCCAAACTTCTAATTTAGCCTGTCTTAGCCGTTAGCCTTGGTCCCATTCTGGTACATGGAGGCAGCATGATGCATTTGATTGCACTACAACAAGACCCCTTGCTGAAACTCACCACTGGTCCAAAACTTCCCTCTATTATCTTATTCTGGAATGGTTTTGAGAATACATTGAGAAATGGAGGTCTTCAGATAGGGCTGGATGTAGGAGTGGAGCACCAGACTTGTGTTCTTCTCTCACAGGGCAACTGCTCAACTATCCGTTTAACAAACATTTTATATGGCATGGATTGAATACAGATGGAGAGGTCCTGGCATGCAGATACATCACAGAGTTAAATTGTGCATGCAAGTTCTGCATCAAAATTATGAAACAGACTGTGATTGCTGTTTAAAAGTACTCCAAACTTGACTAAACAGAGATTGGAAGCAGATGCACTTGCCATTACATCTAAGAAAATGCTGATATAGTGGAGGAAGTTCTCAGCAGGAGCAAGTCACAGACTGGACAAACTTATAGGCTTAAGTTATACTAGGAAGAAAAAGAAGGAAAAATGGCCAAGTGCTGACTTGGTAGAAGTAGGAATTAAAAGCTTGTTAGATTAGCAGGAGTGGAAGTATATGGAATTACAGGTGCTGTTTCAAGTGCTTTGTTGTGAATGCCTCATTTTCCTTTCCTCCAGGGTGGTTCTGAGTCATCTGTTGTCCAAGCCCTCTTGAGAGATCCATGCCACGCTTTATCCCAAGCCAGATGATCTAAGCTGCAGCCTGCCTGATTATCTCAGTTGACAGTTGATCATGTTGATTATTTATTTATGTATTTAAAAATTTGTATGGCGTCCATTACTGTTGTCTCTGGATGGCTTACAACATTATTTCAGACTACAATAAAATACGATAAAATTAACTATTCCACACTGAGCATCATTTAAAATAAATTAAATTACTATGTGTTAAAATATTGGCCAAATAAAAAGGTCTTGACCTGGTGCCGAAAAACATATAATGACAGTGCCAGGCAGACCTCTCTGGGGAGCACATTCCATAGTCAGGGCGCCACTGCAGAGAAGGCCTCCTCTGGGTCCTTTTGTCTCCTAACGTCTTTCACAGAGGGTTCCCGGAGGAGGGCTTCTGCTGCCAATCTCAGGGGGCAGGAGGGCAAATAGGGAAGAAGGCATTCCTTTAGGTATCCTGGTCCCAAGCCATTTAGGGCTTTATAGGTAATAACCAGCACCTTGAATTGAGCCCGGACTTTGATGGGAAGCCAATGGAGCTGATCGAGGACTGGGGTTATATGAGAATAATGCCCAGTCCCCGACAGCATCCTGGCAGCTCTATTTTGCACCATCTGAAGTATCCATGATTAGATGAGCATGGCCTTGAAGCTGAGCACTGGTTCATCTAGGGCCTGTAAGACTCCACCTTACTGAACACAAATGTTCATGCCTGAAGAAGTGAAGAAAAGCTTTTGTGGCAATATTGCAAGTGGCTTTGCATGACCCTGTGTTCCCTCAAAAACAAGAAGTGCTTCCAAGCAGACTGCTTTGGAAACTGTAATCTGTAAAGTAGCTATTACTGAAAACCTTCAATGGAAACCAGGCAGCAACGCACTACATGATTTAAAGTACTGAAAATGTCTCAGTCCATTAAATGACCAGCTCCTGCTGAGCTGCATCTTAATCCATTTCAAAATTCTTGTTTTGGAGGAAAGCACTGTTGCTTTTTTCTATAAATAGATGTGCTTTTTCTAAGAGAGCGGTAAACTTAAAAGACAGATTATTACCACGTTAACATGTTAGAGCAATAGGGCTGATATCCTAATTTAGTACTTATTTATCTATCTATTTATTAGTTTTTTACTGCCTAATAACCCATTTTGACTCCTTATATATCAGGAGATAGGCTTTATTCTAACATCAGGCCTGCCAGAGTCAAAGGCTAAGCTTTCAGCCTGCAGACCTGATTGTTTGTATATGCATTGCATCGATCCCACATTTATTAAACTCTGCTGTTGGAGATTTCCTGTAGATAGTCCTTGCTATGTGTTAATCAGGTTGATGCTGGACAACCAGTCTTCCTTCCTCACAATGACTCATCCAGAAACCTTGCCCTGCTTTGAAATAGAACCAAAATGTTCTGTACTGAAAAAGAACCAAAACCCTATACTGAAGGTCTGCCAGCTGAACAGCTCTAGAAGCCGGAGGAAGAGCTCTGTACTGGCAGAAAGCCATATAATGCATTACCTTGAAAATGTGCCTGCAGATCACCTCCAAAACACCAGTGGAACATGCCACTGGTGGAGCCACTCCACTTCTGAGGAGATGGCAGCTGAGCAGTTGGAATGGAGCAACGACATGAGTGGGATCTGGTTGACCCAGAAGGAGCGCACTAACAGGACTGCCTATACCCCTTCATTCATGGTCAGCAGTGGTACAACTTTTCAAAGGCCTATAGCCCTCTGGTAAGAAATTTCCTACTTACTGGTTTCATTTGGAGGAGACAATGTTATCTCCCTTCACTTTGATAGCTGAGCATGGGATAAATAGCCTAACTTAGCATACATTTGTCGGATCTGACTACCAATAAATGAAGGCCAGCATGGAGACCAGCATTGAGGACTTCTTCCGTGTGTGGGAATCACAACTGCTCCACCACTTCTTGGGTGAGCTTTTGTGGAGCTTCCAGAGATGCTGTCATTTTTATGCCATTTGTTCTTTCTGGTAGTGTGAGAACTCGTTGCCATTTCACTGGCATAGCAAAAGCTCATCTCTGGTTCTGGTATAACAGAGCATTGCTGACAAGCTCTTATTTCCAAAGCAAGGGAGTGCTCTGACTACATTTTTGACTTCAGTCTTGCACATGAGCAGAATGGACTGCTAGGGCACCTGAAGCACCTGGGAACAAGGAACAGGGCAAGTTGGCAGACTTCACAAAAAGCAGCTCCCCTCCTCTGGGTATGAGCATTTCCTCTCATTTCTGGGATTATTTCTGGAATGGTTGGTTCCTGTTATGCTGGCAGTCAGCTGACCTGGCACCTGGAAGCACCACAGCAGTATTTTAATCGGAAAAGAAATGGGTTGATAGTATTCTGCTGCTTAGCTGAAACATTATGTAACAGCTCCATTAAATAAAGGCATCAAACAAACTAACAGGGAATTTGGGATTTTCCATCTACAAACCTAAAAGGGCAAGTGTAAAAGCTGGAATGTACTTACAAAAACATATAGATTATTTTATAAATATTGTTTTTCCTAAGTCAACTTTTTCTTATTAAGAATATTCATGAGTTTTGCCTTGGGGACTTAAATACTCTGACCTTGACCCATGTAAGTCTCAGTCTGCTACATGAAATGCATTCTGACAGTATTCTTTAAAAAGTAGATGTTGAGACCTGAAAGTTTCTTTATTAAATAGAGTTAGAAAAGAAACTATAGACTTTCTATTACTCCAGTTCCTATTTCTCATAATCAGAAATAATCAGTTCCGTTTGCTTATCTGTATGTGTTGTAAAAGATGCCAGATATCCTGAGCAATAGGCTTGTTAGCTGGTTAGTCTTTGATCTTGTGTGCTTAGTCACTGTAAAGATGCATCTAAAGGGTAAGTTGGCCAAAGTAGATCAGTCCCTGGGTCCATGACAATCTACAAAGATAATCTTATGCTTGCCCTGTGAAACCATAGCAACCTTCCACTTTAGCATGCACAGTATATAATCTATCTGTCTTTCAGTAAGCATTTTGTAGTCCAGAAATAGTCCTTGCTTAATGCGAGATTGCAAAAGGTCAGGCAATTGGAACCTAAATGACTATAGAGTCTTCTAGCCTTGTTACGTGGTTTGCATGTGTGCTACATAATTATTGTCTGGACTCTGGAAAAAAACAGGATTTCTGGGTTTTATTTCTTTCAAAAAAATGTAGCACCACCTGTTTAAATCGGCAAGCAGAAATATGCATATATAATTAAAACAAACAATGAAACAAAACCTACCCTCTCCAGTCATGCCTATGTTTCCCTTTTATTTTTGGCACCATTTCTTCAATTACAGTATTGTGCACATGGAAGCTTTCTTGTTACTGGTCTCATTTCTTTCACTTTATTTAGAAACAAATAACCACAGAAACAGTTTGTAATTATATGGTACGGAAGATAGCCCTGCAACTTGCTACTGCATAAACACAACTGACCAAAGCTGTCAGTTTCTGCAGCATAGTGCTGCAAAGCTTAGAAACAGTTTTATTGTTGGTCTTGCTGGAATCCTTAGTATGGCAATACCTCACATCTATATTGAACTGATTTAAATGCTTCATGATTGGTTTGCAAGGGAAGATCAGGTGTGAGGTTGTAATTCAGGAATCTGGAAGAATGTGTCTTGCAAGACTATTCCAACAATGTTGTGGTTGGTAAAAACCAACACTGAATGTCAGAATAGAACAAAGATTTAGAATAAGGAAAACGCTTCCTTTTGCAGGACTGTCAAAGTCTTGCTTGGTATGGGCATTTAATGCCTGCATTTCCAGTAACATTAAATTCATCTACTTTTTAGGGTGGAAACATTACCATTCTGACTTATTCAGAGCCAGAGAAGTAAATGCAAAAGTACATTTGAAAGTGTCCCTTTGTTAATTTAGATCTGTCAAGCATCTTCAAAGCATATAATTGAGAGAATGAGAGAGGAGAGAGAGCATCTCTTCTTGCTTTTTCTGCCGTTTATTTTACACCTGAGATTTTGCGTGGCTTTGTTAGAAGCAGGAGCATTTTGTAGGTAGTCTCTCTGCTTACTAAGCTAGGATAATAAGGGTACACATATAATCCAAAGCTGAAATGCAAATGCTGTTGAATATGTAACATTAGATGATTTCATAGTTTGCAAACTGAAAAAATGAGGCAAGACGTTGCTGACATAATTCTGCTTTCCAATGGGGGGAGCTGTTGACACATGTTTTATGTTGCCTTTTCGGCTTGTTTAATGTAATACTCATTAATGACTGTGAGTTGTAGTATATTTCTACTAAGCATTTCAGAGGGCTGCAAAAGCATTTCTGCATATAATTTCAGGGCTAAGAAGTAGCAGAAAAAGACTGTGAAGGAAGATAGTGTTTGTGTGGCTTTAAATTTAAACTCCCACAAGAATGATTTTCCAGTTCCAAAGAGAAATACGACAGCTTTCAGAAGGGAGGTAAATGTTATCACTTCATCAAATAGAGTTAGAAAATATGCATTTAAAGTTCTGAAACTTCTTATTTTTGTCTAATGCCTTTCTCAAACTGCAAAATACAAGGCATTTTCTGCATGGCATCTGCAGAAAACGTGCATATTGACAGAGGGTGCCATTTATTGGCTACAGCAGACGTGAACAAAGGGTAGCTATTGGTCTATTGCTTCTAGTGGGAAAGCTAGGACCTGTATGCCAGTGGGTTCTTGCCAGACTGGTCTAGGTGGTCCGTGATCTGCTTTCAGAGGGCTCTTGTAATATTTTGAAGCAAGAATGTACACTTGGAATAATTTCATACAAATTAGTCCGACCTTAACTGTGAAGAGATTCTGAATATTACTCTTTAGACTGGTGTCCTTTCTACAGCGTGCTAATGTGTAGAACTTTGCACTTAAGCAGCGTTTGTGCTGCTCTCAGATTATCTGAAAAGTAAGCCATGTGGATGCACAGTAAAATCTGAAAAAGGGTAGAATTCTGTGGATGAGAAACAGACAAAAATGTAGGGATTTGTGGCACCCTAATGTGAAAACCATGCATTCTATATGGACTGCTGAGAATATTGAGGAATATTTTTTGAAAACCACTTTTCTGTATTTTATTTCATTTTCTGCTTTTAGTACACAATGAAGATACCTATTTTTCCTTGTCAGAAGAATGTATTGACATCAATTAGTTTGTAATTTTGTGCACCCTTCCCTGAGAGTAGGTGCCGTTGAACTCAGTTGGGTTTACTTGTGAAAGAAATGTGCGGGATGGCACAGTTGGTGTCTATTTTAGAGGCGAACCTTGGTGTCTTAGCATTCCCCATGTATGGTAGACTGCTGATATTTCAAGTTGTAGCTCACATAGATAACTGAGCCAGTACAGAGATAACACTAACAGGAGTGTCATTGTCCTCATATCACCTGAAAACTAGAGCTTTTCAATGGAGTCAGTACATATATTCAAGAAGCAACATTTCTGTTTCTATTCCAGTAGACCTTTTCTGGATATCACTCCCAAATCAATGTTAAATGCCTTTGAGGTCTTGAATTTTAAAATTGTTGTTCATGATTCCAGTGATATTTTATTTACTACTTATAAAATTTTGTGCACATATAAAATGGAGGTAGGGTACAAGCATTAGAAATAAAGTGTAAAAAGAAATACAATTAAATAAAGTGTAATTTAGCAATCAAGTGCAGAGAGATCAGATGTTCTACATACACATGACAAATAAGACTTGGAGCACATCCCTCCCAGTGGCCTTGTTCAAGAAGCTCTTTCTCTTCAAATCAGCATGGCTGCTTTTTTTGTATAAAGTGGTACAAGGGAACAGAGGATGCTGATAATAACTTGTCTCAAAGTCAACGCTCAATATGGGTAGTTAAGAAAAGTTCTAAAACTGACTTGGTAGTTAGAACCATGCATATGCTATGACCCTCAAAGTCAACTTTAGCTTGTATCTCATTTCATTACATGAAATGGCTACCAGAGGTAGAACAAACTTGTTCACTTGCATTAAAAATACACTTGGTGGCAACTTAACAGTTCGGTCTGGGCAAACATCTCTTTCACATGTCTCCTTGTGTCAGTGAGAGAAAGTGTTTGAAATATGGTTCTCACAAGAGACCCGAGAGTTGGGCCTATTTGGAGTCAGGCCAATAAACATGGAGTTCAATAACTGTCACCACCCAGGACATTTCAATGGGAAGGTGGTGTATCCATTCCGTAAGTCAAATCTAGTAATATTGTGGGATCCTCATATGGGCCAAATAGCGTGGGCAGCAATACCATTGCTACTCGTACACAGTGAAGATATGAAAGTCTGAGAAGAGCACTGAAGACAAGCCAGAATACTCACGGGGCCAAGAAGAATGGTGCCAGCAACAAGCGTTGCACATTTGGGCTTGTGCGCCGCTTTACAAAGAGATAACAGCCACAAGCCTGGCATTTTGAAGGATACACCTGCATGATGAGGAACTCCCCTTGTCCAAATAACTGCTGGTTGATGGGCCCCAGTGCTGGTTTTCTAAGCCTGCCATCAGTGTGGCCTGGATCACAGTGCCTGAACTGCAGGTCTGATGCAGTCATGAAAATGACACAAACAGGAGGAGGTGGAATTAAGGTGTGGGACTCCCAGGCTGCATGGAGTCTGCTGCATAGTTTTTTGTACTTGACACACACACCTACGAAACAGAAAATTGTGTCATAGAAGCAAAGTCCAGTGAAGGATTTCCTGGGTCCATAAAATACCTGATGATGATGCTGTATGGCTAGCTGCATATGAAAAAGACCTGATATGATCAAGGGTAATGATTCCCCAACCCCTCTGGGCTTGTTGTGATTTCCTTAGTGCCTTGGTGAGGGTCACTGTAGAATTGGACTATTCACCAGTCCTAATCACAATGAAACCCCTCTGTAGTGGGGTCAGATGACATCTAATCCTGGTCTTTGGGGATTCTGAGCTCCTGGAAGGACAATCTTGTACCACAGGTTGCTATCCGGCTCCAAGATTTGCCTCTCATTCTCAGTCTGGGAAAGGTATAACTAATGAAGGCCAATGTGACTTCTCCACTCTCTCTGCCTTTCCTTTCACTCTGAGCATTTGTTGTCTCTTCTAGCTAAGGAGTCCCGGCTTTGTCAGTAGGTGGACCAGTTTGTCATAGTGTGCCACTAAATAAATAATCCAAGGTAAATAAGCTAAGGTGGTTGTATAAAGATCACAAATAAAATCTGTCCAGTACCTTCTTAAATAATTGCCTAACTCATTGCATTGGAAGTCATTTCTCCCCTTCCCATGAGACATCAGCAAGAAATATAATCGATATAATCAATTGCCTTCAGCCCTCTCATCCTAGTGTATGGATTTTACTCCTTCAAACTGTCCTATATCACATGTGGCACTAGAGACCGATGAACTGATGGCAGAGGCAAATAAATGAATCATTCACACCCACAGCACCTACTGCACAGAAAAAGAAGACTGGTGGGGTTACTGAGAGAATAAGCTGGCATCGTTCACTGCTGTGATCCAGCTTTTAATTTCTTTTCTTTATATAGAAAGACTCTTTTTCTACACCCTTCTAATTTGAATCAGGAGCAGCAGTGAACTTATGACAATTACTCCTGTTTTAAAGAAATGCCCTCGACTGGACAATCGCACTGCAAATTCTCCTAATAGTTGTGTTACGTGGAAAAAGGGAAGTGTTGGCTCTGTCTGTACAGATACAGGATTGCATTGTACACTGGCTTCTTTTTCAAACAAACAAAAGCTTTGACAATGATGAAGAGGGTTACCTCTATGCACTCCGTGAGCACACAAATGTAAACCGACTGCTATTGCATAAAGCTGCGATAGTGAACTGAATTATGCACATTCAGTCTGTGCTTGGCAATGGAGCATCGGGTATCCCCAGTGTGAGCCTGCCAAGCCAAGGTCTAGTCCAAGGGTTGGGAAGTTACTTAGTGTGGTGGGGAGTAGACCTGGGCTTGAATAGACCACATGAATGCCAGTGTGTGTGAACTGGGCCCCCCACTCTCTGCCCAGAACTTCTGTGGGAAGGATTGTGAATATCATGCAAATTGTGGGTCACTGTGGATGCTGCAATGCCACATTATGACATATTCCATTTTTCCCCCAGATCTTCCAATTTGTTTTCAGAAAGTACAATATAGAGAAAAGAAGGATATAGTAAAGATGGCGCAAGGATCATAGAAGTTTGGCAAGCAACTCTTCATTTAAATGCATTCATAATAAACTAGTATCTCTAGCAAGCACCTTCCCTTCCAACCCATTCAGTTCTCAATCAGACATTTATCCAGTCTATAAAGTTAGATATAGATCATAACATTGCTTTGAAAGAGATTGATAATCACAAACATTTGTAAAAATTGTATTTTCTTTAACAATTATTTGAATTGCTCATAGTAAGCCTTCCATACATTATGGCATGTTTCTGAGGCCTATACGTCAAAACCAAAAGGAGGTCCAAGTAGAAATTCCATCAACACATTCATCCAGCAATAGATGCTTGGCACTTCCATTGAGCTATTTTTCATGTCAGGGAAGATCTTATTTCCTCAAAATTTTAGCCTCTGAGTTTCTGTTGTTTTATGCCTGTTGTTATATTTTAAGTTATTGCAATGTTCCAAGATTTTAGTTTGGCTTTTATTTTTTCTTTACTACTTCAAAATCATATTGTATGCTTTTTAATGTTGTGAACCATGCAGAGAGCTTGTGAAGAACAGCAGTGTAATCAATAACTATATTAAAATACAGGTTTTCTTCTTCTTTTCTTCCAGTTCTCTTCTTTGCCACCTGCTTGCTCCTTGCTAACTGTAGGATCCTGCCACAGGGCTAAATACTGGAACTGTTCTGACTCCAAACAGCATGTTCAGCCTTGCAGTAGGAGACCTATGTGTAACATTGTTGTGGGATCCCTTAATTATTGCCATTTAATGCAGTGCCCCTGCAGCCTACTGGGAACGGTAGAGTTAAAGTTTCTGGAAAGTCATCATTTATTGAGCTGGCCACACCGTGGGTTAGCAATGAGCCTCCACGCAGTGGTGGCTGATGCCCACAGAGGCTGTCAGGGTAGAAACACCATCACCAGGATGGAGCGGTCTTTCAAATCCCCAGCAGCCCATGGCGCAGCAAGGCGGAAAGGAGGCTCATGAACCTCAAGGTTGTGAATGCAAACTGTGTGTGCATCCCAGATGAAAGAACTCCTTCTCCCATTCCAGCAACAACTCCCATCAAGCAGTGGGGAGAGCTGCACATCATTCCCAACATGATGGCATGGACTGAGCATACAAGAAAAATGGAAGGGGATGAGGATGGGAGAATAAGAAATGAATGATGCCCCAGTTATGGGCATTTGCACCATGCCATTCCAAACAACTGTACTGTATCACTTTTAAAGTATGTCTCCTTATAGTCCTCTGAGCTATGCTTGAATTGCAAGAATATCTTTGGACACACCTGCCATATAACCATCTGGTGCCTTGAACTTTCTTTCACCCAGGGAAACTGTTGATAATAATAAATGCCCTGCTGCTTCCTTCTGAGTTTGTCCAACACTGGTGTGGGGGCATCACACATGTCCAGTTTTCTCCCTGGCGATGGAGGGTATTTCCACAATGGCATCACTAATTTCTCCATCTCCATCTAATTTTACTGAAAATCTCTGTAATGACTTTGCATGTTCAGAATAAATAGAATTTCTCACATAGGTCTACGTCCTTCTCTGGCTGTCCTGAGCAGCTTACTCAGGTGAATAAGTTGGAACCTTCAACCCCTCCTTTCTATTCATAAGTCTCATCCAACCAGGTTTCAGTAGGGTTGCCCAGTGCGTCATATTATTCCTGTGTCAAGAGGTCAAGATTTCCCTGTTTCTTTCCATTACTCTTCATTAGTACAGATCCTTTGGAAACCAGGAACTGAATGCTTCAAAGAGTTACTGTTCTTTCTTACATGCTATTAGGCTCCCACCCCATTTGTCCTCATTTCAGTCTTGTTCCTGTCCCTAGTGTATAACATCATGGTGTCATCTAAAATTTAATCACCCTCCCCCACATGATTTAGGCAAAAGCCCTTCTCATTGGGTTAGTGAAATCCCTGCCAAGCTGTTTTTCCTCTGTCCTTATTTTATATGCATTAGCATTCTGGTTACCCTTGGTGGATCTGCTTAAATTGTAGACTTGTCACTTCTGCTAGTGAATGTTCCACTTATTTGGAATTTTGCACACCAAGCATGAGGATACCACCTCTCTATGGCTGGAGGCACCTTAGTTGTCTCCCCAACTCTCCTTTTCCTCCCCAAACAGTAATTTAAACTGAAGGAGACTTGGCAACAACCTTCAAAGGATGATCATCTGCCACTGCCACACCAGCTCCAGTAATCAACCTTGAGTGTTCTTTTCGTGCTCTAAAACACAAGGAAATGTAGCACATGCCTTGTAGGTCAAAGTGACCTTTTAAGAATATTTTAATGATACCACTCCAGGCAAATCCCTGCTATTTTCCCCTCCTTCTTTCTACTCTTCATTGCTCCCTCTTTACAAGACAATGTGGATGTCAGGTGGCAACCCCCAAAAGCTATTCGATAGAAACCAATAAACATCAAAACAGGATATTAAGTCAGTATAACTGGAAAAACTCACCCCCAAGTAACAGCAAGGTCAGACTTTCTGGAAGCCCTAGAAAATTTGTGTGTGACTGCAGAGAGACATGCTGGGCCTACTGAAATCACATGCTCTGGCAAATCTAATCCTGGAGATGGTGGTGGTGTTGTACAGCTGTAATCTTTTGCAAGACTGATGCTTTCCGTCTTTTTCTAAGGAAGCAGAAAATAGCGTATATCAAAGTAAGGTCCACTGAACTTAGTGGGACCCACTTCTGTGAAGACTTGCACTCGATTGCACTGCATGAGTCTTACAGACATGGGGGCATGGAGTAAAGACAGCACACCTGGATTTTGAAACCAGGAGAGATTGGCCCTAGCTGGAAAAAGAAACCAGGAAACTGCAGGTGGCAATGTTCCCTAAGCACTCGGAACTCTCAGTCTTTTGGAATGTCAGCAGAGAATGTATGCAACTTTTTAACTGATACGATGCTTCACAAATGGTTTGCTGCACAGCTATGTGTACTATCTTCATAGGGGAAGCAGTCTCTATCAGCTGGCAGCAAAACAGCTGATCCAATTTGGATTCCAAAAAAAGAAAAGAAAAGTGTGGACCCTCACAGCCCACAGGTAGCTTCCAGTCTAGTTCAGAATAATTTAGTTCTCTTTACTTTAAAAAAATGCACATAACTTCTTTTTCATTTCTCTTCTCACCCATGTCCAAGGAGCACTGGTCTCTGACCCCACCCAGTAGGAAATTGAGATATTCATGTGTGTGTGTGTGTGTGTGTGAGGGTGGAATCTACTACCCAATTATATCTCACTGGAGAAATGCCCAATGAGACTTCCTGCCTAGGTCACCCCATCCACGGCTTAGATTGCAAATTTTACTCTTTGAGCAGGAAACACAGGTTTTCCAATTGAACAAATTATGCAGATTTGGCCAACTGTATTTAAAATTTAAATCTGATTTTGATTGATTAACATGATTTATTCTGAGGAGAGAATTTAGGATTCTTGGTTATGCAGCGTGATGATTACCAATGTGTTCAGGCCATTTTCACATTCACAGATAGCACATCCGCAGATGCAGTCTTAATCTTCAGAAACTGCCTGCCTGCTGCTGCAGCAGCAGCTCTGTATGTCCCAGTTCCATCTCGGGGTGTCCATCCTGGCTCTGCTGGAGCACTAGAATCTGGCTTGGGAGAAGGATTAAGATACAGCAGCCTCATCTACTAGATAAAGAATGATTCCAGTAAAGCCCTTCCAGGTGCCTTTTGGGAAGTTGGTTTTGGGCCCAGGAGTGCTTCCAATCATCCTGTATTTCATAGCAACATGTTCTCATGTAGGTTTGGAGGACAGTACATCAATGAGAAAATCATACAGTCGCTCAATCTTCTCTATCATTATTAATCACTTCTAGTTTCCAGAAGATCGCCTTGGAACTATAAGACCTGTTCTCCCCTGCAGAGGAGGGCAGGATGTACTCCAACGGAGCCAAGCTCAAGGAACCAAGATTAAATTTGGGTGCCAGGAAGCACTTCCTGACAATTAGGACCCCAAGGGTATGGAATGGACTTCCACGGAAGGTGGTTGAGGCCCGATTGATGAGGGTGTTCAACGATAGGCTAGACATGCACATGGTAGGCATGTCTTGAGCGGAGCCGGCTAGAGCCAGGGGTCAGACTAGATGGCCCGAGAGACCCCTTCTGACTCAATCTGTTTCTGTGTTTGTGTTTCTGTTTCTATAACAAGAATACAAATTTATAACTACTTTGATGTGCCCAGGTGTGTACAAGGGCATGATGAGGGGGTGTTGCAAAAACAACAACCACACTGAGAAATAGCTTTCCATTCAAGGGCCAATGCAAGTCAGTTGAAAAAAAACCCCATAACCTGATCTTCAATACCATAAATGGGTGGTCTTGATCAAGTTGGTATCAGCTCTTCATCTCACCCCAGATCCTTGTTAGAAAGAAATAAGATCAAGTCATTTATCTGCCAGTCATGTGTAGCTTGCCCTCAAATTCATGACTGAAGTAAGATATGGATCTGGACTTCTCGAATTTAAGCAAACATATGGCTACTACCCCCAGACTACACTCCAACTCTACTTTAAGTGGTTAAAGCAGGTTTTCACAATTAATTAATTAATTAAGAATATTTATATGCTGTCCTGTTGCAAAGGCCTCAGGACGGCTTACATAGATAAAATAATATAAAACATAACACAAATGAATTACAGATCCACACTGGCTGCAGTTAAAAACATATATGAACCAATATTAAAAGTTATTAAAATATTGCTGAATAAAAAGGTCTTAACCTGGTGCAGAAAAACAAATAATGATGGTGCCAGGTGGACCTCTCTCCATAGGCGGGGTGCCACCACAGAGAAAGCCCTCCTCCGGGTACTTTGCCTCCTAATATCTTTCATGGAGGGTTCCCGGAGGAGGGCTTCTGCTGCCGATCTCAGGGGGCAGGAGGGCAAATATGGAAGAAGGCGTTCCTTTAGGTATCCAGGTCCCAAGCTGTTAAGGGCTTTATAGGTAATAACCAGCAACTTGAATTGAGCCCGGACTTCGATGGAAAGCCAGTGAAGCTGGTAGAGGACTGGGGTTATATGAGAATAACAGCCAGTCCCCGCCAGCAACCTGGCTGCTCTATTTTGCACCATCTGAAGTATCCAGACTGTCTTCAAGGGCTGCCCCACGTACAGCGCATTACAGAAATCCAACTGGGAAGTAACCAATGCATGTGTCACTGTTGCCAGGCAATCGTCCTCCAGGTAGGGGTGCAGCTGTTGGATCAGCCGAAGCTGAAGGAAGGTGCTCCTCACCACCGCTGTCACCTGAGCTTCCAGGGACAGCTCTGGGTCAAGGAGCACTCCCAAGCTGCGGACCCTGTTCCTGTCCTTTAGAGGGAGTGCAACCCCATCCAGGGCAAGGTCCAAGTCACCTACCCAGGAGCTCGATCCACCCACCAACAGGACCTCCATCTTGTCTGGATTAAGTTTCAGTTTATTGGCCCTCATCCAGCCCATTACCTCTTTCTCTGCAGTTATGTAGAATATGCCTTTTAGGATATACTCCCAAACCTCCTTTTCCAGAAGTAATCCCCACTGCACAAAATGAGACTTACTTTTCAACAGACATGCATGATTTTTCTAATTACAATTTAGAAAGTATTTCTAACAGATCTTCTTCTTCCCATACATGTTCCCCATCACACCTGAAAGGCTTTTTATTCCTAGTTTAAGGAGCCCCTGTTTTAATTTTTAGAATGGAAAAACAACCTTCAGATTTCACAGATAATCTACCTATGTTTCCATTTGAAGTTTAGCTTGCAGATAAAATTTCATCCACACCCCCTTTTATTTGTCAAACAAGTGTACTTCCTTCTCCCCCCCCCCCCCCCCGGCAGCATCCTGGCCAGCTACTGAATACACACACCAAGGCTGTCTATTTCTCCCTTTAAAGATGTTACATTTCAGAGCTGTACCTGGCAACTTTGTACCATTTCAATGTTGGTTAGTGTGATTGAGTGGAAGAATTCAGCACTGTGTCTTTTGGCCAAGAGATTAAACATTGCTCCAGGCACTTAGCTGTTTCTCCAGATATTGCTGAGATTGCAGGGGGAGCGAAGTAAAACAGATAACTAAGTCAGACAGCAGGAGCTCCTGGAGGGACATATTAATGAGTCTGATTGGCAGCATGCATATGATTTACTGGTGCCCGGTAGGCCTAAGGACAGGGAAGGGGATTTGAATTTTCAGAGAGGTCAGACTGTTGTGTCCCCTTTTCTTTTGTCCAAGCAAACCACATATGCACGTCCTGGTGAGTGTTCCCAAGAATCGCCTGTTTCATTAACTGCAGCACCTCTCCTGTTTGGATAAGAGTACTATAAGGAGAAACTCAATGTTACCCAAAGCTAGAAGAAGGTTCACTCATTACAGTGAGCACGTTTGGACAGTCTGCAAGCACCAGTGACCTGCTTGAAGGCACCTTAGATTTTTGGGCAAGGCTAAGAAAGCACAATTTTTTCTGCTGTAACCCAACCAGAAGCCTTATGGCTAATGGGGTGGGTTGGATGATATTATTATTATTATTATTATTATTATTATTATTAATATTAATAATATTATTATTATTATACATCCCTTTCTTTGTCTGAAAATGCCTCTCTGTTCCTCAAACTTCCTTATAAGAACAGAATCATGCTCCCTTTTACAATTAAGAGAAAGAACAGAGTTCACATTTGTAAAGCATTCAAAAAAGGGTTGCTGTTGGTTTTTTTGGACATTTTCAGGAAAAGGTGCTTCCACCCTATTATCATTGTCTCTGCATCAACTTTCCACCCTTTTCTTCTGTTGTTATTGCTCTAAAGTGCTTTCAAAATCCTTCTTTGCACTGCCTTACTAACTCTTTTATCTAGCACACTATCCGTTATCTATGGGATGCATTCTACTGCAGGGTGAATAGGCTGTAGTTGTAGGGATTGGGCTCAGTTCTTCTTCCAAAAGACAGCATTCCAAGATGGCCACATCAAAATCCAGATCTGAACTGGAGGGAGAGACGGGTTGGAAGTTTTGACTGAACTGCCAAGGCCAGCAGAACCAGACCATCTCATGTTCTGGGGGAGACACCCTTGAACAGACAGGGCCAGAGGGTGTAAAGTAATCAGTTTCATCACTTGATGTACGATCAAGAGAGCAGACCAATTGAGTTTCTGCTGTCTAGCCCACAAGTAGCAGAAATCTCCCTGAGGGTGGAACTAACTCTGGTTGGAGAGAGAACAGGGGGATTCCATTGGGAATTCACTGCTTGGCACAAGTAGTCATTCCCCTAATTGGCTGGTTCCCTATTTGCCTGAAGTTTTCTGCTATGACCTTTGCACTGCTTCTTCTGTATCTCAAGGTCAGTCTGGCTCACCTGCTTTATCATAATAAAGATTGTAGTTAGATGCCTCTTGTCTTGAACTGCTTGGAAGGAGGAAGGCTGTGGGAGCTGGGGTCTGGCTGGTGGCATCAGTCCTGATAGTTCTGCTTAAGAGATTGGAATGACTGTAGTCTTTCAGTCTGGGTTAAACCTACAAAGTATATGTGAATCCATAGCATTAATTAACAATTAAGGCATTCTCATTATTATTCATATTATTAATTCACTTTATGAATCACCTATAGTGGAAACTCAAGGTGGCATACTTAAGGAAATTAAAAAATGTAATAAAATCAGTGATAAAAATCACTAATAAAACATATTCAAAACTATTATTTTAAAAGCAGGAACAAAAATGGCATTCAAAAGACATAAAGATAAAAACAAAGAATATTGTTTTAAAATGTAGGGGAACACATATTAAAAATAAAACAAAGCAGTACTTTAAAAATTCTGCAAAAATAGAAAGGTTTTTGCCTGGTGCTGTAAATTCAACAATATAGGAAGGGCATTCTGCAATGTGGGTGTCATAATTTGGTACCCTGCTCCCACAACCTTGCTCTGTTTCCCTTCTCAGCAGATCAAGACTACCAACTTCTGCACAATCTTTTATATGTTAAAGCTGGCCAGCCATGTCTGGCTTTGTGATACAAAGGAGATGATATAAAGATCATTAGCAAGAGGCAACTTTCAAGTTAACAAGCCTTCTAATTGTGGATGTCAATTGTGCCCAAGCCAGAAGTTGATTCCAAACTGAATTCCCCTCTTCTGTTCCCCACCAAGCAGAACTGGTTCTACCACCAAGGAGGTCCATGCTGCTTGTGGTCCAGATGACTGGAATATTGGATTGATCCACTCATTTGATCTGATGTTGAACCTGTGTTGATTATGTTATACCAATCACCCTTCTGACCCCATCCCCGTTCCATGGTCCCACCCCCACAAAGCCAAGGTGGTCTGGTTCTTATCTGACAACCTGTGGCAATTCAGCTACACACTCTGACCTTTTTCTTTCAGTTCGGATTCAGAGTCTGAGACATCCACCTTGGAATTAAGCAATTTGACCCAGTGGAACCAGTTCCTACAGTGGGGACCACTGCATGGGGGGGGGGGGGAACACTAGCTTGTTCAGTGCTGTTGAATTCAAATTCATGCTTTGGAATATAAAAAGGGTCATGCCAAAATGTACCAAATTCAACTAGACTAGCATTCTCTGCAGGACTTCTACCAACCATCATAGGTTGTCTATGTAATACCAGGCAGCCACCATAAATTGTCCAAGGATCACCACCGATCACAGTCATCCGTCTGTTCTCATATATTAGGGGATGTTTTATACAAACTGGTTTTTATTGGCAATGAGGAGGATATAATAATTAGCCTAAACCAGGATGGGACATATTAGAAGTCTTCGTTATGCATTCTGTTCTTCCTGCTTTTCTCTTTCACCGAAGTCATTTATGCTGTGTCATCACTGTCTTGATAATGTGAAACTTTTGTCCCTACTTATCTTGCTTTCTTGATCAACTTTAATTTCAGAATTGGGACATCTCTATACTATGTAAAGTGCTATGCACACACTGATGTTATCATATAAATAAGTAAGTGGAGATAAATATTTGATTACATTTCTTTGTATTTCCACATCTGAGATCTATGCACATATGACTATACCAAAGAAAACTACAAACGCTAATTTGGGAAACTTTTCTTTGACTGTTGCACAGAGGTAGGAAACTGTCTTGCAGCCAAAAATATTTTCCCTAAGGTTACTCGTTGTCTTCCACTTTTATCTTTCTGACCTCTCCATTTGATTTCCACCCGAAATAATCCAGTTTTAAGTGACGCATGATCATCATTTATAGCACAGGAAAGATCATAAGCATCCCTCAGGGGAGCAGCAGTACTGCAAGTCAGTGCAAGTCAGTCCTGCATGGACTCTTAGACCATTGTTTCAGTGGTGAATTTAACTTTGGATGTGTAACTTGGATACACCAACAACAGAAGAGGGATGTCCCAGTGTGATGCCTGACATAAAGTCCTTTGTGTGTTGCCCTCTTCCTCTTTCTCTTCCTCTTGTTGGAAGGGGGAAACCTGTCTGAATAGTACAATCCCCTGCTCCTGGAAATGCTGCATTTAAGAACTGCCAGGTAGGACATATGAAGAGACAGGAGAGGGATCACTGTTCTGTTGTCTGCTGTTCTCTGAGTGACATCGCTACTTGTGTCAGTATGATGGCCATTATGTCACCATTCTATCAATATCATTAACCACTGGATGTTCCCTCTATTTTGCACCCCCTTGC
The DNA here is from genome assembly GCF_004798865.1 of Varanus komodoensis. Taxonomy (NCBI): domain Eukaryota; kingdom Metazoa; phylum Chordata; class Lepidosauria; order Squamata; family Varanidae; genus Varanus; species Varanus komodoensis. Next base: position 14,716,632 of record NW_025336479.1, on the reverse strand, counting down.
AAAATGCATATGTTCCAGGTGGCAAAATAGAGTGCGATCTCCTGGGAAGTCTCATGAGCAAATAGATCAAGGGCACAGACCCTGTAAAGGAGAAAGTGATACTTCTGTTCTGAATTGAACTCTGTTTCCTGCAGGTTTCATCTTAGGGAAGCTTGAGCAATCTAATCTTTGTTCATTCCATCGTGAGCTGAGCTGAACTGATCTGCACCTCCTGACCTAATCCATGGTTTGCAGTTGAGCTATTCACTGTGTTTCACCCTTCTGGGCTCAAATGGGGTATAGAAATGCATTAAAGTAGGTATTTTGAGAGAAAATGCATTTAAATATGCATATTTTGTGAAGTTATAAATCTACAGCAATATCCAGTGAGACTCTCTGTAACCTTCAAGCTCAGAAGATTATGAGCATCCTAAAGAGGGTGGAGGGAACATGGAAGTGAAGATCACCTCCATATTTCTCCTGCCCTGCAGAATGCATAGATGGTCTGTTTCAGCTGGGTAAGTGTTTTGCCCCAAGGCTCAAGGTAAAAGGCAAAGGTACTGCCAAATTACTGCATAGGCTGGCAGATCTTATCTCCTCTTCCCCATCTGCCTCTCTATCCCCAGAAGCCCATCTCTGCAGTCACCCTTACAACTCTTACAGCCTTACAGGAGTCACAGCTTTCCACACCGGCTCTGAGCCTGGGGCGGGGGGGGGGGGGCAGCTGGAGTGCTCTGAGTTTGGAGTCCCAGCTCTGACTTCAGAGCTAGTTCCCAAAATCATAGCTGGGACTCCAAATAATCCTATGGCCATTTAGACTGTCTAGCAAAAAGGGTTATGCCCTTGGATATGCATATTTTATTTAAGAAGTTTAAAATATGCATATTTTGGAGAAAATACATTTAGATATGCATATCTTAGAGAAAATATGTTTAAAATATATATTCCATGGTACAGATTAACCTTCCCCCCAATTAATATAGACATGGGATGGATCTATGGCTGAGTCCCTGTGGAAGTGAAATGGATTAGAACTCACCAGAAGCACTCATCTCTACTTTCAACACAGGTGAATCTTGACAGTGCCAGGAGCACTGATTTACAGGCCAAGTCTAGGCATGCAGAGAGGTGGGTGAATCCATCAGTTTTCTTTCTTCCACATTCACGGCTTTGAATTCTCAACTTATTTCTGTCCTGAAAATGAAAAACTTTGCAAACTATGATAAAATTCTATCAAAACAAATGAAACCAAATGTTTCACCCCTTTGCAAATTGAGTAGATATGGCTGTTTCCAGCGTGGACAAGGCCATATGCCACCTGCCTGCCCCATAGAAGTTAAAGATAAGAAACCTATCAGAAAAAAGACATGGTGGCCCTAATTCAGCACTGAAAACAGTAATACATACGGGGATTCAGAGTCAAACATTTCAGAGCAGAGGACTTGGATGGATGAATCTTTCCATTTCTCCACATCCATTAAAAAACATCAAAACCCAAAACCAACCAACCCTCAACTTCTTACTCTCCCCAGTATAGAGATGTTGGTGAATGTGGTGCATTCATTTCAAATTTTCTGAAATTCTAATAATCCCTAATCATACATAGATAGAACTGGGGTAGAGTGGGAGAAAGTGAACTGATCAGAATAGTTCAGGACACAACCCTATGAAAGTTTAGACACCAGCTCCACCATGCCTTTTTTACCCTGTCTAAAATAGGATTTCACCTTTAGAAACTCAGTTGTTCACTAAGCTTAAAACCTAACATACAGTCAGAGAAGTCCTGCTGAATTCACTGGAACCTAAGTTGGTCATGACTCACTTAATTTTCATTAATTTTCATGGGTCTACTTTGACTAATTCTAGATCCAACCTGTAGTCTCTTTCTTGATTATACCTTTGCCTGTAGACATAAGGTCATCAAAGACAGTGGCTATGAATAAGACGGTCATTTAAAAATAGTTAAATCAGAAGCTAACATCAATTCAGAAAGCTGAAAATGTTCAGAGTGAGATGCTCTTGCAAGGTGAATTGAACTGTTTTCCAGGATCGTGTCACACTACAGAAATGCTTAATGTTCCTTGATGTGAACCATCCCAAGGTAAGAACACTTTAAAACAGTTAAAAGGTAAAGGTTTGCCCTTGACCTTAAGTCCAGTCATGCCTGACTCCTGGGGGTGGTGCTCATCTCCGTTTCCTAGCCAAGGGAGCCAGCGTTTGTCCGCAGACAGTCTCCGTGGTCATGTGGCTGGCATGACTAAACACCGAAGTCCACGGAACGCTGTTACCTGCCCACCGAAGTGATACCTTTTTATCTACTTGCATTTGCATGTTTTCGAACTGCAAGGTTGGCAGGAGCTGGGATGGAGCAACGGGAACTCACCCCATTGTGCAGATTCGAACCGGCAACCTTTTGATCAACCAGCCCAGGAGCACAGTGGTTTAAACCACTGTGCCACCTCCAGTCCCCTACAGTTAGCTGTTTCAAATTAATACAATTTAATGCATCAAGGGCCATGACGGGAATATATTTATTTTCATTTCTGTGCTGCCCCATACCCCAAAGCTTCTCTGAGTGTCTTACAATACCAGAGGATAAAAACATACATACATCACAATAAAACAGTTATTAATCAGATAACCAATAAAGCAATAAAATAACAGAGCACGTCAAATTAAATATATTCACAAATATACTCAAATATATGGTTTTTAATGTACAAAGGAAGGGTTTAAAAAGGGGATTTTTAGGAGTAAAACTAGACAATGGTCTGCCCTGAAATAGTATAAATGGAAACTTGTTTAGGGAAACCATGTACCATAACGTCTTGTGAATGAGTTCAGCCACAGCTCTTCCTCCCAGTTTATGAATCGCATGGCTCAGAACCAGAGCTTGGTTGTTATCCAGAAAATGACCTCCTGACTTTTTTTACAGTTCACATATAACTAAAAGGAAGCAATTGACTAAACCAAGTGACTAGGATTAAGTGCTCGTGTCATAAATATTACAAGGGTCTTTCAGTGGTTCGCTTCCCAAGTATACTGCAAAAAGTTATTTTTCAGGCATGCCCATGCTGGGCTCTCCCATTGATCTCTTCAGTCAAGAAACTTTATGCTAAAAGATGACAATCATTTAAGCACAAAGATCATTTAAGCTTTAGGAGGTGCTTGCAGAGGCCCTAGAGTGCTGCAGAATTTATCTATGATGGGAAAGGCATTTTAAGAAGGATTGCCATGGAAACACAGGCATCAGCATTTGGAGCTCTTCAACAGTGGAGAACTGACTTAGTCTGATAGTTGAGCATACGCCTTGCATGCAGAATGTCCCGTGCAGTCGCTGGTGCCTGCAGCTGCTGAAGGGCACCGGGTGGCTGGACTGGAAAGGCCTTCTTCCGAGCACATTGCATATCCTTCCAGAGGAGACAGTACTGAGCTGTATGGGGAAGGCATAGGGCAGCTGAGCGTCAGATAATCAGGAAGGAGGTGCACTTAACAGAATGACTTACTTTCTTTTGAGACATTCAAGGGATAGGCTGAACTTCATGCCAAGAAGCAAGCTGGCTTCCATATTTGGGATCCTCAATATCAGTCTGGTGATCCACAGTCATGGCACCTTTAGGTAGCACCCAGTTTGGTCTTCTGAAATGGAGTTCTTCGCTTCCTTGACAGTTCCCTGAAGATGTCTCTAGTTGCAAGCCTTGGGCCACTGCTGCTTGTAGCAAAGGGTAACTTTTTTCATGGAGTAACTTTTTCATTCAGGTTGGATTCTGAAAAATCAAATTATTCCCTGTTCCTCACAAAAAATAAAAAAATAAAAAAAATCAATTCATTTCTTGCAAAATGAGTTTGAGGAACAAATGGCAAATGAGACTGAGCATGATTAAGGATAAAATGATGCATATGGAGGTGATGAGGGATTCTCCTGTACACTGATAACACCTGAACTAATAATTTAGACAAGGTATCTTAGGGTCATGGAAACCTTCCTAGGGTGTGAAGGATAAGCCAGTCAAAATGTTGGCCAAGGGCTTCTCTTCCCAGGGATTTTGCTTCAGCACTATCCCACAGTATTGTTCTTTTGCATCATCAATGGAGTAGGGTGCTACATAACTCCGTTCTCCCTCTCATGCCTAGCACCATGAAGCACGTCAGAACCTTTACACACAGATGGATCTTCCTAAATGTTTTGCCATGGAAGCACCATGTAACCTCACCCTGGCCAGAAGATCCTGGTTCACAGTGGCCATTTCCCCCACCCCCCGCCACCAAGAGCCAGCTGCCACAGCTGTCCAGAGGATGGTTGCAGCTGTGGCCCAGTGCACCCTTGGAGACACAGCCAAGCACCCTTTTATTCTCACTATGTGTACATGGTGTCAAAGGGGTCCTGTGCAGGTTCTCCTCGTTCCTTCATGGTGGGAAGCCAGCTACCAGATATCCTGGCAAAGCTTAATGACTTCCCTTACCACTTTGCCTGTTCTTTCTGTCTGTATGTGTGGGTATTGTGTAAGGTTGCTGTGGTGCTATTTCAATATTGTGCCATTTCTCAACTGTAAGTTCCTATCCAGATGCACCTTTATTGGATCGCATGTGGTGTGCATCATTCGCTAACGTGAGCATTCCCTCTGCTCACAAGCAAGGATATGCAGCCACCCTCCCTGCTGGCTCTCCGTACCCACAATTTAGCTGCACCAGAGTCAGCAATTTATGTGCAGATAGTCTGGCTTACTTCAAAGTAAACAGGCGGTTCAGCTAGTTGCTTCTTGAGCAAGAGGGCAAAGGAAGCAATCTGCAAGGCTTGAACATCTCTTCTATCTCCTCCAGAAAGTGGAAACATCTTTCCAGAGGAGAGAGAAGGGCCGTTCGCAAATCAGAGAGAATGACAGAGAAGCTGTGAGGGGAAAGGAATTGAAGGATCTCCCAGTGCCAAAGCCCCTTGTAGACTTTTTGTCCTTCCTTCTAGTCATCTCCATTCACCCCAGCAGATAAGAGATTTCCTTCTGCCCCCAAGAACCTTCTTCCATTGCTGCAGAAAGAAACAGACAGAAAAGCAGAAGCAAAGAGCAACATCGGCCTGTTGGAAGGACGTGGAGCAGCAACAGCAGAAGGTCAGACGTGCAAAGTGAGGGGGTGCCAAGGAACACTCCCACAGTCACGTCAGTGCTGACATCACAACCACACTCTCAGCATCCCACCTCCCAGGGGGAGCAAAAATGCGTCTTTGACAGAAGCGCTCTGGAGTTGTTGCCAAGCTCAAAGCGATCATAAATATAATGCTGTATTTTCCCTGTTCAGCAAAAAGTGGAAGAAGCAGCTCAAAGGTGTGAGACAATTGCTGGATGAGGGCTACGAGTATATTGTGAAAAGGCCCAGCAAGCTCCCATGAATGAAGGACCGTGAGAACACAAGAATAGCCTCATGTAGAGAAGCCCCCAGGGTGGAAAAATCAAATGCTCTGCCAAGGATTATGTGGAAAGGGACTGGAAATAAAACTGTCAGCATCATAATGTCCCTATAAAAATTTATAGGGCAGCTGCACATGGCCTTGTTCTGGACAGTTCTTTTCACAACAACTCACAGGAAAAGTCTCAGGAAACTTGTAATAGGGGGTGGAGAAATAGTTCTACATTTGGGTCTGTGTAGTTTTAAAGGTAGTTAACTGAAGTGAGCACATGGTAGAGGTTTATAAATCAAATGGAAAAGTAAAAGTAGATAGAAAGACGTGTTCCTTCTTCTTGTACTGCTAGAGCTCAGCGTCATCTAGTGCAATTGATTGGCAGGAGAGTCTGAACCATGAAAAGGAGGTGCTTCTGTGCAACAGGAATCCCTGCAGCATCACTGCGCTAGCAGGACATGGGCTTCGGGCCGGTACCGTAGCAGCATGGTGGACATGTGCTCCCTAGTGAAGACTGGAAAAATAATCAGTTATAACAAAATTAACTAGCTATATAAACAGAAGACCTGCCAAAGAATATAGTGATAAATGGAAAGCTTATTGTACTGACTTTACTCAGCAATTCAGAGGTAAAACAGAACCTAAATATATTATTAGGCATTATGTATATAGTGATCTAATTAGTATAAATGAACCTTGCTTTTGTTTTCTTTTTTATTATGATACCATTCTATTTGAGGAAAAATCAATTATTAATTGTTGCCAGGTTGGTGAATATGTTATATTTACTTGATACCCACTTTAAAGCATTTTTATGTAGTAGTTATTATTCTTAATTATTAATTAATTTAACGATTATTTTAACTAAATATTATTATGTTAAAATTGTAGTTACAAATTTGGTAGATGTAATACCTATCACCAGTCTTTAGTGATATTTCCCTCCTCTAGTATTATATATAAGTTTTGTTCCTTTGAACTCGTTGCAGCTGAGGACAGAGTGCCCGGCTGTTCCAGTTACCAAATGGTGCAGCAGCCGGCAAGGGTGCAAGTATAAAGGAGTGCAAGATCCTAGAATCCAAAGTGTATGAGCTTTGTCGCTCGCTCTGCTTTGACTGCATAATCAGGAGCTTTCTTTGCCATCGTGACTGGCTGCTTGCTTCTTTGCCATCAACGCGTGGCAGCAGGTGGCACACTTAACTGCATGTGGCTGGTCCTGATGAGACAGTGTGAGTCACTGCATGAGTCAGATCTGAGAAGGTCCCTCACATAAGGTTCGGCATCTTAGTGGAATGGGCTGCAGTCCCCTTGAATCTGGCCTGCGGTTCCCTTCTCCTTTATCATCATATGTTTGTTCCAAAATGGTATCTGTATGTGCTTTGGAACAAATGCTGTGTACGTTTTTCGGTGCAATACAAGTGATGAGACGTGTACAGGAAACTCTTTATAACCGGTCTTTAATGAGCAGGGAAGGGTGTGGAGGGAACTGGAAAAGCTCCGCTGGTTATGCCCCCAGTAATGAGATGGGATATGTGTCATTGGGTTAACCAAGGGTACAGCTTAATTTTGGCACATCTGATGAAGTTGTTTCCCAAACACATATGCCAGCATAAATTTGTTAATCTTTAAGGTGCCGCAAGATTCTTGGCTATTTTTACTTCCTCTATTCGTAACATAACATAAAAGGATGTGCAGCAATCGTACAATCGTACAGTATACGAGTTAATGTAGGAATCACAACTATTATGGCCTTTAATTTTGGTGAATTGTGCATGGCCAGTAATGGAAGGGAGTGTGGTACCTCAGATGTGGAGGGAGGCCTTCTTCAGGCACTCCATGCCAACCCAACAACCCTGTGTGGGTGAGACAGGCTGGTTCCCAAAGGGATTCCGTATCCTACCCTATGGGCCTCACAACCCAGAGTGGTGAGCCTCAGAAAATCACCATCGTCTTAAAGGTGCCCCAGAGCGCTCCCAGCTGTTGCCCATTTCCTCCACTCCCGTCCTTTTGTTGTGATTGGATGAATTACTTTGGAATGGATAGAGACAGACCTGTCCTGTTCACTCTGGAATAGACTTAAAATAAGCAAGAATCGCTTTATGGACACACCCACTCTGCTTTTGGTCCAGGAGACCTTCCTAAATTGGATGTCAGCCCTTGGACTGGAAAAGATTTTCCATTCGTCATGTAGGGGATATTGACTAAGATGCTTCCTCACAGAGCAAGTTGTCTGAGCAAGTGACTGCAAGCAACTGAAATGTTCGTAAGAAGTCTGGCTAGCCCAGAATGCTTAGTGGCTCCATCCTGATGAGCTGATAACAGCATCCATTCAAAGGTCTGTGGCAATTGCTGTAGCATTTTGCTCTTAGATGGTTGAAGGCTGGTAGAAGCACTGGGGAAGTGATCCTTGGAGTCCAAGGGAAGGGCTGCACCAGCCCTGGAAGGTATGTGTGAGGATGCAGTGGGATCTCCCTGAAAGGAGGCAAACAATGGCTCTGTAGATTCTGCTCTTCCTCGGGGACCTTTGAGCCTCCAAACCTCGAGGCATGACATGCAGTCTCTCAACATGAAGGTCCCATAAAGTCCTAGTAGCTGAAAGCCTTGGTTGTGAATCATCCTACATGACTTTGTCTAATGGTTAATTCCACATATTAACTATGTATTTTGTAGACCAATACTTTCTGTGTTGGTCCACTTAGCCCGGTACTATCTAGTCTGAATTGCAAGACTCTTGAAGATTTCAGGTAAAGCTTCTTCTTTGCCTTACCATCTGGGATCTTGTGAACACAGACTGATCAACGAGGGTTTTCACCAACTTTTACCTGGGCTGCTGCAGAATTATTTGATAAGACATGTAAATTACTTCTGGAGTCTTCTGTTTCCCATTTTTCTATAATCGTAGGAGTTCCAAGGAAGGCTTGATCTATCCCTCTTCTGGAAATGGGAAATTTTAGATAGGTATTTTCTGCACCACCATCCTCTCCCACTTTCTTTGAATCTTAAACTTCTAAGAAAAACAAAATGCATTGTGCTGCCCCCGGCCCTCTCCATAGATGTAGCCCATGATGAAGCAGTCGATAAGGCTTGCTTTTCGATATGTGCCCACAAACAGATGCACTTAGAAGTTCTGACCTTTTGGTGTCTTAAAAACAAGGATCGCCTCTAACACTATCAATGATTCTGTGTTTGTGGAAAACTGTGGCAGAGAGCATTGGTCCCTTGCCTTCTACATTATGAATTGTGTCAACCAAGAGTTTTCCCCCTTTCTCATTTTCAATAATTGTGTGATCATGAATGATGTGGAAAGAGTGGTAAAGTTGTTATCAGATTGTGATAAATTCAGAATCCGCAAAGCCTCCCTGTTGGCAGCTGCAGCTGAAGAAATCTGATCAAAATGTATCCAGGAGATAAAAGATTCCTGTTAATGGTGTTCATGTCATGATAGGAACTTACTTAACTGTATCACGAACTAGTTATAAATTCAGGCTGCGAGCTATTCTTTGATCTCTTTAATCCTGCAATTTTGCGCTCATCAGATCTGGAACTCCTCGTGATTTGTGATGACCAGTGCTTTTTAACAAAATAAACGAGAGCTTGGCCTTGCACAGAGGAGGGGGATGCGTGCATGTCAGAGCTGCAGGCAGGAAGCAGGCGCTGGAGGGTCGGAGGGCCTTCCAGAGCACAGTCCTGAGCAGCAGAGGATTGGGGCTGCACAGGAGACTCTTGCATGCATGGTTCTTTTGATGCAAGCTGCAGTTAGCTATTCTGTTGGTGCTGTTTGGTCCCACTCTGAGGAGTTTGCACAAAGATTGGGATGATCACATGTTCATTCCACTTCTGCAGAAATTCTGGAAGGAATACTAGGGACAGGCTTACTGCCCTTGCCAAAGCTCTCTGCAGTGATCAGAAGTTGCTTAACATCACCATTCCCGTTATTATTGGTGGCTCCAGGCATTAGAGGCAGTGATAGTGCATCTGGGGACATCTGGAGCACACCTCTATGTCCATCTTGCATGTCAGGCTCGCTCAGAACCTCCTGAAAAACATCTTCCCTCATGACCATTTTAGGAAAAATGCTCACTGCTCCACATGCACATGCTGATTTTGGTCTGGAATTTGGGTGGGTTGGCCATGTGTCCTACTTAGAGAGCATAGTCCTCTCTTTGAAGGTTCTGTTGGATCAAGCTTAATTTAAAAATAAAGAGCAATAAGAAAGGAGAGCAGGATCCTTAATACGACCCAACTGCATTAGCACTTGGACAGAAGACAGAGGGGGCAGTCGTCAAAACCTGGCCATCATTATTCTGCATGGCATTTCTACTGAAATTATAGCAATTGCTTCTAAAATTGCATCCCCTTCATGGAAATCAGCATATGCAAATGTGGGTCCTCTTTCACCTTCCTTTTTGGTAAATGGGCATCCTAATTCTAGCTGGGGCAGAATCCCACCCTCTCTGCCTGTGCAATTAACATGTGTCTATTGTATGGATGCAAATATATAGAATATCAATGCTGCTAGTTGCAGGATCAGTGCTAGCATTGCAATGCTTTCTCCTTTATGTTGTGGAAAGAAGGAAGGGCACACAGAAAGACCCAAAGGAGGGTGGCAGCAGGAGGCAGGGCAGATGTGAGCAAGAGCCAGCTAAATTGGGAGAGATCAGGTTCAACGGAGATAACCAGGACCCCTGTGCCTTTATTTCAGCAAGTGCCCATTGGTGGCAGGATGTGGGGTAGATGGCCTCCTAGGGCTCCGTCGCTTGTGGGCCTGCCAGAGCATCACCTCTGATGTAAGGTGAGAACATCTGGGATATAGTCCACTTACTTCCATTCATAGTTCATTGCATGAAATTGTAGTCGCCTACATATCAATTTAACGATGGCTCAATAGTGCACATGTGCATGGAGAAACTGATTGTCTGCATCATTACTGGTAAGCAGGAGAAGAAACAATCTCTTATTCAAGGGAAGAAGCTGAGATTTAGAGCTTCCGTTGGCTTCAACTATATGAATATATTTAGAAAAGCATTTCAGCAGTTTTCTTTCCCTGGCACTTTGATGTGTGTGTGTGTGTGTGTGTTTTACAGCAAATTTCTCACATTGACACTGAATAAACAAAATTCACATGAAATATTGCATTTTACTCCCATAAAGGGAAAAATCTATTTCAAAGGATGCTCTCCAAATCATTGGCAGATGCAGCACAACTGAAAAGTGTCTCATGCACATTTATTAGCCATCAAATGCTTCATCAGCGTACTTACATAAAGTTGACTTTCTCCCTCGAGGGCTTTCTTTTCTGCTTTTCATTTTTCAAGGGATAATGATAAGTGTGTGTGTGTGTGTGTGTGTGTGTGTGTGTGTAGGCGGACTCATCCACTCTCCAGAATCCCAAAGACATTCATTCAAATGAATTAACAGGTATAGCAAAGCAAAATATCTACTCAGGCATCATCATCATCCTCATCCTCATCACTGGAGGACCTCATAAGTCAGCTACAATATTCACAACTTATTCTCCTGGCCACCTCGTAATGTGATATAGACATCATCTGCCACCGGTGGCCTCTGTATTCTGCATTCTACATATACTAAATACAGTTCCTGCATAAAATGGATATGTATCTTATATCAGAAATTGCATTACATACAGTCCTGCAAGGATACTGTGTTACTGACCTTCACATGGCCATGCTTAAACTTCAATTTCCATTCTGAAATTGTTGAATTGTAAAAAGTTTAGTTCTATTACCTCTGGCTTGACAAAAGATGAGATAGAGGTAGGGTCATAAAATAAAATTGGATTAATAAAATGGTCAACAATTTCCCTATTAAATTTCCAAAGCAGCATCAATGACTTTTTTAAAGAAGCAAACAGCTCTCAGTTCTGCTACTGCCATGCACTTAAGATGATCATAACTGTATTCTTGAAGGTAAATCCAATCATTTACTGAAATAGCTGAATCTGTTTTTGTTTTTCCCCAGAATTGTTGTAGCTGGTGAGAGCTGAGAAGTCACAACCTCTGTTAAATCCCATGGGGGGAGGGGGGGATTCAGTGCCAGCTGTCCCTATCATAACTTCAAAAGACAGTGTTGGGTGGAGTGTGGAGAACAGAATATATTCCTCTAAATGGAGGGACCCCTTGCTTTTATGGAAAGGACCTATGAACAGAAGGGCCAGAAGAGAAATTTCACTGATTCCAATAGCCTATGTAGCACTGTCTTTAGCCTGTCAGAGAAAATTTGCAGAAATACAAGAGGCTGAAGGAGAAAATGGGAGTAATTCATGTTGCCTTCTTCCTTCCACTAGTGGCAGCATTCCTGAACTGAATAAAGGTCAGGGGATACTCCCGTCAGCAGGAGAAAGCTTGGGATTTTGGTCTGTGTGCTTTGACTGTATTCCATGTGACTACTCCAACAGGCTATTCAACACACTGCCGTGCACCTGCAGTAGAAATCATTTTTGATTTGCTAACTTTTGAAATGTGAGCCAAGCAGTCAATCCTATGCATAGTATAATAATGATACACGAGCAATGGAACTTTTTGTGGCTGTTTAGAATCTTAAGTGATTATAGAAATTAAAGAGTAATACATCACACTCTGTGTCAGCCATGGGTATCACATGGCCTGTGCTGTCCCCCACTTAGTGTGACCCCCACGATGCTAAATTAGGGGCCAGTTGAATTTAGTGCTAGACAGGGCTAAGAGGGACCAATCAAGTTTGTTTTCAGTTAAATTGGGTGCTTTTCATACAAAACATGTTGATTTGCTGCATTCCCACCCCTCTGCCCATTGCTCCACAAAGTGTGCTCAGCTCCATGAAGTATTGCCCACAATGGGGGTTCGGAATGGTCCATGGATTCCCAAAATTGCCCTGTCCTGTCCTATGCTCATGGTCTCTGATCTGAAAAGGAGCTTTGAGCGACTCACAGCTACTTGTGGATTTGCACCTGTTTTACCCTGTCACATTGCATGCTTTTATGCCAAATTTTGGATGTGTTTAAGTTGTGGTTGGGGAAATGATTCCTCTGGAGTTAGAAAGAACAGGTAGCTTTACAAAGCAACATGTTGTATGATGTATTAGGAATACTGATATTATTTACAAGGAGAAACTCATCTCCATCCATGAAAGAATTCTAATCATTAAATGACAGGCTGAGCTCCCATTTGGAACCAAATTCTCATTCTGCAATTATAGTCTATTAATATTCCATTACATTCTCTTATTAACTAAAGTTTTCTGCCTCCAGTTTTGGAGAAGCTTTTGGAAAACATTTTATCTTAATAAGAATAACCCATCATGCAAAGAAAACCAGGAGACTTCTCATTATCACTCTCCGTATACAGGAGTTTATCTCCTTGCAGCTGCCACGGCTGAATTCCACACTGTCTGGTTCTAGAAAATAGATTGTTTTAATGGGTGCATCTGAGTGACAAAAGCAAAGAAGGGTCACAAAACATGCTAGGATCACAGCCAATCAAATCAAGATGCATGATCAGTTAAAGAGCTCTTAGGAGCCCCTGTGGAACATGATTGGCATTAACATGCCTTGCCTGCTTTGGGGCCTCTTTAAAATACCATTTGCATTGATGATCGTATAATTGACATTGCTCCCTCAGGAGAACAAATGGATTGTGGGAAGCCTTAGGACAGGCAGGCATATTGGGGAACTGGCTCTTTTAAATTCCAAGCTAATTTGGGGACTTTGCGTTGTGCTGATGGAGATCTTGCCATTAACAAAGAGGGAGGCAGAAATTCTTTACTTCCCCCACTCCCATTCCAGTTCTTAAGCCATGTTTATTTTCAATTTAATTGGGCACCTCATTGCTAATTACCAGCATTACCTCATTTTACTGCCTGGTGAACTGCATGGTTTTATATTTTCAGTAACTCTCTTCATGTGTCATGCCATAAATTTTTACAATGATATTATAAAAGAAGCAAACTGTTAAAGAAGGCCTTCATTATCTCTGCAATGAGAATACTCATCTATATTACCATGTTAACACTAGAATCCTGAAGGCCAGATGTCAGTAGCTATATACAAACCAAAGGTGATGAGTTTAAGAGGTATGTTTTTAAGAGATTTAGAGAATAATACAGGAAATTGGGTTCCTTTTAGTAGGTGATGTAGGCTTCCCACATTGTTATCTGCAGTGAAAAGACTGAAGCCTTGACAGTACATTTTATTATTTTGCATGCTTTCTATCATTAGCTACATGGCAACAGGAGCCAAATTTACCAGTGAAATGGGCTTCTTCAGACTTTGTACTAGAAAGCTTGGGTTCCTACCTACAAATGTTGAAAAGAAATAGGATGCTAAGAAGCTGGTTTATATTTAACCACACCCTTGGTCCATCTAACTGAGTGTGGTCAAAAGCAGGTTGCCTTCCTAGCTTTACCTAGAGAAGCTGGGGATTGAATCTGGAACCTTCTGCAGGTGCCCTGCTAGTGAAAAAGTCATGGCAGCTCAGTTATTCTTTTTACTGATGAGTATTCAGCAAAGTACTATATCATGTGTTGAAGAAGCCAGCAGAGAAGAGATGAGCTTGACAACAGCCACATCCGCTCCTGTGAGCCAATGAGAACATGAATCACTACGCTAGGGGGACCCATGATCTGACTCTGCTTCCTCTATTTCTCAGGGCATTGTGGTTGTCCAAACTGACAACTGTTGGGAGGTCTAGGGGAAACCAAGAAGTTCATATTCCTGGCCATCTCCCAGAGCAGAACACCTGTCACAATAACCAGTTTCTGTTCAAAAACACTGGACTAGTAGCTGGACTGGTTTGGTTTGAAGTTGTTGAGGCCCCATCGGTGTGAGAGGTGGTTGAGGCCCCATTGGTGCGGGTGTTCAAGGATAGGCTGGACGTGCACATGGTGGGCATGTCGTGAGCAGAGCCGGCTGGTGCCAGAGGTCAGACTAGATGGCCCGGGAGACCCCTTCTGACTCGCTCTGTTTCTATGTTTCTAAGTAGTGCTGGTTTTACCTAGGAATACATAGATCAGAGAGGCAACAAGATGCTCAGGAATCTTGACGAGGTGGTGGCTGCTGGAAACATAGTTATGGGGACATGGTGGTCAGCAGAAATGAAGAAAAATCCCTTAAAGAGAGGAGAAACGAGCACACCATTTTGCATAAAAATAACACATGCTTACTTCATGGATAGATGCAAATTTAGAAATAATTATTAAAATATAAATAGAAACAAAGTACACAGTGTAGAAGACTGTGATTGGGTAACCCATATGCTGCGTACAGTCTGCTGCACAGATTGCATTTATGGCAGCTTGGACACGCATCGTTCTTTTCATGGTCTGCCTTAAAACCAGACTTGGACGGGGCAAGTCTTCAAAAAGAGAACACCTGACAATAGAGAGCAGTCCTCGGGTAGCTCTTCCAACAGAGGACATTTCTCTGTGAAGGAGGATCCATGAGCGCAGGGGTGGCTTGGTTACCATTTTATACTATATAATGCATGGAGACTGACAGGTTGTTCATTGGTCAGAACGATTTGCCATTCTATCCCATGAATGGCCTCCAGAAGAAAGTTGAAATTGATCGACTGTATCGACTGAAATGTTATCAGACCTGCCCCTTAAAAGCTCCCAGGAAAAAACGCTTCTACAGAATAACTGCTAACAAAGGGAAACACCAGGACTGGTGTGTACATGTGCATGTAGAAGCATGCACTTGTGCATGCATGCGGTAAAGTTGCCTCTTCCTCTTCCTCCTCCTCCCCCCTATGTCTATAACATGAAGGTACTGGTGTTTACAGTTTTTCTAAGGATTATTAAGGAAAAATATATACGAGGTACAGAGAACATTAACATTAAAAAACAATTCAATGACTTATTTCTGAATATTATTATTACGATTTTTCAAAAGACAGGCTATACTATGTATGTTCCAATTTATTTCCAGTATCCTGTTTCTGTGCTGTTTTTTATTATTATTTATTTAGGTAATAGTAGTTTAACTTTTGGAAATGAATTGCATTCTTCTAAGTCCTCAGAGTCTTGCATTTGTGAGTGCAACACCACAGTCCTGTACTATATTCCATGGAGTCAGTGCATAATTTAAGTCCCACAGTCACACACTGTTTCTGACAGTGCTGCACACCGGCAACCATTAAGCCTTCCCACATGCAAAGTCTGCATTCATGTGCCTCTTCCTGGCAGCCAACTGCGGCATTGTGTGAGTTGCTTCCTGCTGCAGCAAACGCCAGATGTGTTTGCCTCAAAGAGGCCATCCCTCTGTGCATCCAAGCTCTTGGCATTGGATAATGGAAAGGCAGTGCTCTAATGGCAAATGACCACCCTTTGACTGAACTCACACTACAGGTTCAAGCTGGGCTGGCTAACACCAGCCCCAGGCAGCCCTCCTAGGGGCTATTGCTCCCACCCCCTGAAATAGCCTGCAATATGGGGATACTGGTCTTTCTGTAATGGAAAGCATATTTTCACCCTAAGTCTTTCATCCATGAAGCAGAAGATGTACAAGAGACTGCAGCAAAATACATTTTCACAGAGGGTATTCCATTCTGATTCATTATTTCCATTGCCCTTTCAGCGGTTAGTCAACTCTGTCCTTGCTGAGCTGTTTTGAATCTTTCCCATTTGCGCTCCCCTCACCAAATTGTTTCACACTTCTGCAGGCCTCTGGGTTTCTCCGAGCCTGCTGTTACCTCCCTCTTATACATGGACTGAGATTTCTTGGCTATGTGGCACTTGGAGAATGAGTTCATTGTTAGTAAGTAGGATCAGCTGCGTAGTTCCAGCACCTCTCCTGAGAGACTCTCATACCCCGTGGCTTTCACCCTTGGTAAGCATGCATTTTGCAGGTTGTGCAGGATATCCCTCAAGAAAATAAGGCAGGTTTGGAAAAGCAAACCTACAAGGGCAAAGACATGCAAATCAGACGATGGTTGTATCTTGCCACACATAACAGAGCTCAGGAGTGCCGACCGCCTTTTAACCATGCACATTTAGTAGATATAAGGCTAAAACGCTGTTCTTCTGGTTGCTTAGCAGCTGACTTTTGAGTGATGAGTAAGTTTCTCAATGTTCAAAAAAGCTTATTATATCAAATCCTAAATGTGACAGTGTGGGAGAGAATTTGTTTGAGGAAAAGCTTGCAGTACATTAGAAATTGCGATTATTTAATACTCTTAAAACGTTTTAACAATAAAACATTAATTCTAAAGAAAAATATTGTTTTCTATGCACAAGTGAGAATGGAGTTTCAAAGCTGCTGCAAAATAATAAAGAAATGCGTTTTTCTAGCTAGGGCTGAGTTCTGGGTCCTTCCAGTAGGCAGAGAATGGAGGACAACGGAGGCTGCTGAATGTGGGTGTCACAATATTATTTTACTTTCTGGGATGGGCAGAGAGGAGGCTGAGAATTTCTCCCACCGGTGCCAAACTGAGTTGACTGATCTTCAGTTAGGGATACAGAACCACCTGGGTTCTCATTCTTCTGAGGTCCTCCAGAAGGACATACCGTCCTTGCCTCCACCACTGATCTTTGGGGACTTCCCTGCATCTGTGCAGTTTTTCCTTATTCTGAAAGGTGGAATGCCTCTTTTAAGGATTAGTTACCAGCAGCAAGAGATGGAAGTAAACTATGCTGGCATTTTTGGCCCCTCTTGCCTTCAGCCCCACCTTCACTGGGATGCAGCCCCAAAAGGTTTTCTGTGGTGGAATTCAGGCCGTGGGCTGAAAGAGACTCTGCACTCTGCCGTACGTGGCTATAGCTGCTTGACTTTTGGTAACACAGTGTCTTGTACCAGCCTCACAGTCTTGTACCAGCCTCACAATGCTGGTCCTGCTATCCAACTAAGAACATTCTATAGTTCATTGTTCAGAATACAAAATAAATGGCCATCTCTAGTAGACAAAGCTCCTTCTGTCAGTGAGGGGCAGTAAGGTTTTTAAGGGAGGTCATTGTAAACAATAAGTATCTACTGAAAAGATCTTTGTATCTAATGTACCTTCTCCTTCAAACATATCTGAGAGCAAGGTTTGGGACCTGGAGAGTTTGTGTAGATCAGGGAAGTCATTAGAGACTTTGCAGAAGTTCTGGGCAGGCAAGCGGGTGGAGGGGACGCACAACCCAACAATGAAATATTCAGCACAAAAGTATACAGGCTGAAGGTCCTTGTCAGTGAAATGGAAGAGATGATAACAGGATTTATTAAGTGCAATTGCTAACAGAGGACAGGAATGTCTGATTTGGGGACATACAAATAAAAGTGGGAATGAAATGGACCAACAAGCACAAATAGAAGCAAAGAAAGCTCATGACAGCCTTTTCAAAAGATATTTTTTTAAATAATCTGCTTCTTTTGACTTAGGCACTTCAGTTCCAAACATTCTGTGCTTATACTAAGAGACACGAAGAGCAGGTTGACTTTGTGAAATAGGAAAGGGCAGGGGAAGAGAAAAGATGTCTGTGCATGAAAGCATTCTGCCTGAGTGCCCGACAGAAAACCCCAGAAAAAGCATTTGTCAATCAAAAATGGCATTATTTCTGATCATTATGGGAAACTTTTTTCAAATGGAGTAGCCTAAATTCTTAAATATACAGCTAGGCTGTTTGCTATCTTTGATGCCTGATTTAAATTCAGGGTGGGTAGCAGGGGTGAGAAGAGAAATATTTACAAACGTTTTTGTCCTGCATAGATTATCTTCCTTTATTCTGCTTTTTCAAAAACATTTATTTGAAAGAAAGTGTTAAACTTTGCAAGTATCAAGTGGGTGGGTGGGATGCTGAGTAGGTGGGAACCAAGAGCACATCTCTGTTGCCAACGCAAAATAGGAGATGGGAAGTTTAATCCAGAGCAGGCTGAGGATAAGTGACCTTTGGGGAAGGTGCTGAGCGGTATGTAGTGAGGAAATTGCCATGCCCTGAACATGCATTGATAGGGATGCAGTGACGCAGTGGGTTAAACCGCTGAGCTGCTGGGCTGGTTGATCAAAAGGTCGACAGTTCGAATCTGCAAACGGGGTGAGCTCCCATACTCCGTCCCAGCTCCTGCCAACCTTGCAGTGCGAACGCATGCAAATGCAAGTAGATAAAAAGGTACCACTCCAGTGGGCAGGTAACAGCATTCCGTGCACTTCGGTGTTTAGTCATGCCAGCCACATGACCACGGAGACTGTCTGCAGACAAATGCTGGCTCCCTCGGCTAGGAAACGGAGATGAGCACCGCCCCCTAGAGTCAAGCATGACTGGACTTAATGTCAAGGGAAACCTTTACCTTTACCTTTAAACATGCACTGGGGGAAACAGCATTGTAGACTTGCAGAATCAGCCAATGATAGCAGCACAAAACAGCAAATGATGTGATAAAAGTGCTCCTGAACTGTAGCACAGTAGCCTGCAGTGTGTGTGTGGCCGAGATGGGGAACGAGCAAGGATCACATCACTGAATGCTTCTTCATAGTAAAAACTCTTTGCATAGAGGAGACTAGATTCATGCCTAACCTTTTCTCCTGCACATGCCAGTTTGCTGTACTTTCCTGTGTTTCTTCCAGCATGCTGGCCATCAACATCCTCAGAAGTCTTCATTTCAGAGGGAGTAATTGCTTAAACATCTTTGACTTCACTATGGGAACCCCAGATTTTGAATTCTCCAGGGTGCTTCCAGATTCTTTTTTTAGAATATTGTTACATTTATAGCCTACATTTTTCCCATTTCAAGGAGCATAAGGAAGCTCACATGGTTTTCCTCTCATTTTTTTTCTGATTTATATCCTGCCCTTTTCCTACAAAGGGCTCAAGGCAGCTTACATCTCCTCCTCCATCTTATCCCCACAATGACAACCCCGTGAGGTAGGTTGGGCTGAGAGTCTGTGACTGACCCAAAGTCACCCAGTTGGCTCCATGGCTGAGCGGGGACTAGAACCCAGATTGCCTGAGTCCCAGACCCACGCTCTTAACCACTACACCACACTGGCTCTCTTTTTATCCTCACAGCAACCCTCGGCTTCAGGGACTGGCCCAAAGACACACAGCGAGCATCATAGCCAGGTGGGGGCTTGACTGTGGATCTCCCCAGTCCAGCACTTTAATCTCTACATTGGTTGTTTTGGTCTGAGAAGTTCACAGGACCCCCAGTCACTATCTTACAATCACAGCCCCCATGTTTTCATATTTCATAGTGTTCATCTTGACTGGAACAGCTTAGAATGGAAAGCTTAGAAGCATACTTCAACTTTGGGTGTCATTTCCCCCTTTTGTCCTTCTTTTGAAGTGTAATATCTGATTGATGAGTGATTGATTGATATCCCGTCTTTCCACCAAACAATTAATACACAACCTGGTTAACTAGAATAGAACCAAAATTAAAATACACTTAGTTAAAACAACAATAAAAATGAATATATAAAACACAATTAGAAACATGACAAGAAGAAATAGAAGAAATAACCCCAACACCTAATCTAACAGAAACTACTTCAGCAGCAGATCAACTTACAAGCCAAAGGCCAGGCCTACTGGAATAAAAATAGCCCCTTAAGGAAGTCCCTGCAGCAAGACTGCTGAGAGGTAGTGTCATTAACAGGTGCAAACTGGAGACAGACAACATTGTTTTACCCATGTCTTCGGTATGTTGCATGTGAAGCCCTGAGAAAAATCCATTTGGTATTGCAATGAAATGTATCATTGGGAAGATGATTTATATTCTTGAATTTCTTGAACACACTATAATCTTTTGGAAAAAATAGAGACTGGATTACTATTTGCATCCCTTGGTAACAGTGGACCAAGAACAGTGGGATGAAATTATCACCACACTGAATAGCAGGCATCGCTGGGGATACAATGAGTACGTCGGCACTCCTGAAGGAAAAGGGACTCTCTGTGATGATTGGTGCCTGTTTTCAAAATACTGTATGGAATCCCTGAGGGGAAGAAGAAACCTGGCACTTCACCAAAGCCCTCGAGAGCAAAAAGGAAGAGGCCTTTCACAACTTTCTGATGTGGAACTGGAACAATGTGGAGATAGACAACGTGGGTGGTTTCAGATGGAGGGGTCCTAGCACTATCCATCAAAAGACACTGTGTGGCTGTTTTGTCTTTTCTCCATCTGAAAGAAGTGGTGGGAAAACCGATAGATACAAAAGAGAAATTGACCGCATCTGAAAGCCTTGTAAAGTCCATAAATGATATGGGGTGATTCATAAAAGCTCCATCTGGATGAACCCCAAAACTGTCAAGGAGTGGATTTGTACCTCTTGATGCTGGCAAAAGATCTGTGATTCTAGATAATTGCATACTGTGCATGACATAGAAGATGTTACTGAATTTTTTTTTTTTTTTTTTTTTTTGGACAATGGGTGCTCCAATATGGACAGGCTGGAATTCCAATATCTGGGCTGCTGTTCTGTTGAATAAACTCCTTCAATAGAAAACCAGGTTTTTATATTGCAGAAGTACACCACTATGTGACATTGCTATAGGTTGTGGGAGACTTAGCTAAAAGATCCCACAAACAGCTGTGACTCTTGATTGTGATTTGTCTATGGTGAAGCTTGGGCTTATAACAAAAGTAGACCAAAGTCCTAAGTTTCACAACTTGTTTTTAATGCTTGGTGGTTTCACACCTGCCTGGCATATACAAAACTGGATCGAACGGTTACTCCATTAATACAAGTCCCTGCATGAGCCAGAAAAATCAGCATTATCTCTCATCACCAACAATACGCCATTTCTGGAGTAGCAATTACATGACCCTTTGATTTCATTGAAGCACTAAGGAATGTTAATTTCAAAGAGGTGCTGGAACTGTTTCCAGTGAAAGCATGAAAGTCAGTTAAATAACCCTTGGTCTCAAGAGGCTACATGGAACCCTAAGATAAATAAATTGTGTTTTCCACACTGTGAGTTGCAGTGCAGTGAAAAGAGTGCTTTCAAATGCACCCACGAGGAGAAAGATTCACAAATGATTTGGTGCATTGCAATTTACCTCACCAAGAAACATTGTCATACAGCGCAACAGCATAAATGGGTTGATAATTCTTCCGAGAAATATTTCACAGTTAAATGATGAAGTAAATGTTTGTATAGAAGTACACCTGCAGTTAAAGAACAATTTGAGATGCACCAGGGTGAGAAACTAGCATACTCACAGGGATCATCATTGTTCAGTCCTCTATCAGGATTGCTTTCTTGATTGTGGCTGTGGAGGGAGCTTTTTAAGAAAGGGGGAAGCTTCAGGAAGAAATGAGAAAGCACATTTTCTTCATTAGAGTTTTGGGGCTGGAGTATGAAAGGGAAACAGAGACTTTATTCTATTTCTAGGTGTGTTCATGTCAGTTTTTTTCAATGGTTTCATAGCTGAAATGAATAAATAGAGAAAATCCTCACAGCAAAATAATACTTTACCTTGACAGTATTGCTAGCTTGGGTCATAATTTCAGAATCTGTGGATATCCAGTCAAATATATTAAAAATTGTTATGATTCTGGTGGTATTAAAAAATATGATCCCACCTAAAGCAGACAGATCGGACCTTTTAAGATACAGGAAGGCAATGCCCCAGTCTCAGCCATGCACCTTCTGAGATTATTAATAGTGCCATGTTTAGCATGATGTGAATATTGGCTACAAAAAGGGGTTGGGGTAAAGTTCTATTCCCTGAATGCCTAGAAATTTCACCTAAGACTAGCTATTTTGCAGCTATTGAAACTTTTGTTAGATGTCCGCAAGGTCAGGCCTTTCATACTTTATGACATAAGGCTTTTGAAATAAGCTTTTTAACTATATCTCCCTCAGAATAAGTATTGCTCACTGTTTTTCTTATACTTCCACTTCTTCATTCAGGTATTCACTTACAATTGAACAAGCTTTATAGGATCAGTTCAGTCTTCTTTTCTCTTCTACAGATGCCCCAGAACCATGATGGACACAAAGCTGTTTATTGATTCAACTAAGTTAGCAAATTAGTACATGGGGAGTATTGCAGCCTAATTTGTCGGATGGGGCGGGGGGACGATATGCTGAACAAGCAGAAGAGCATGTGCTCCATTGCTTAGCAAGCTGGGTGCCCACAGAGACAGTGGAAATCCCACTTTAGTCATGTCTATGAGTCAGTTGTAGTAGCTCAGCTGTAGGTGATGCAGAAACAATAGTGAGTCAGTGAAGTATGATGCCTAGACCTCAGTATGGAAAACTCAGGTTTACAGCTCTCTTGTGCCATTAGATAACCTTGGGAGAATCATCATCTTCCAGCTGTTTCAAGAGTGACTATGAAGGCCAAATGAAAGAACTGCTTATGCACATCTTTGCTCAGTGGAGCAAGGACAACTACAATTACAAAGTAAATGTAAAAACCATGTTCCATAGAGTCATTCTTGCAAGGCACTTCCCAAATTAAATGACATATTAATGTGTGTGTGTGTGTGTGTGTGTGTGTGTGTGTGTGTGTAGGTAAATTAGGGAACCAGGACCTTAGTTCCAAAGACCAAATCCAGCACTCCTGGATTCCCCTGAGAGACTACCCACTTTCTCTGGCCCCTTCTGGTCCTGCAACCAGGAATTCTTTCATGGTTTCTTGGCTTTCTGCACCCTCCACCCTTTTTAAATTCCTCTCCAGAGGCTTAGTTTACCCAGACTATGCTGGCAGTTTTGGCCCTGCTTCTCTTGCTCCTGGCCTGATCTGCCAAGAGAATGCAGCGAATGAGCTTCTGCACAGCGGAGTCCTGCAGATGTGTTAAAAGAGGCTTTGCACCCCTGCCAGAAAAATGTCCTGAGAGTATCAGCTCAGATGACATCATTCTTCTACATCTATGTCTTTGTTAAGCCTTTTAAAGATCCATGGCCAAGCTCTTCATCAAATGATCTCCAAGGGGGGTTAAAGGTAAAGGTAAAAGTTTCCCCTTGACATTAAGTCCAGCCATGCCTGACTCCTGGGGGCGGTGCTCATCTCCGTTTCCTAGCCGAGGGAGCCAGCGTTTGTCCGCAGACAGTCTCCGTGGTCACGTGGCTGGCATGACTAAACACCGAAGTGCACAGAACGCTGTTACTTGCCCACCGAAGTGGTACCTTTTTATCTACTTGCATTTGCATGCTTTCGAACTGCAGGGTTGGCAGGGCTGGGACAGAGCAATGGGAACTCATCCCGTTGTGCAGATTTGAACCGGCGACCTTTCGATCAACCAGCCCAGCAGCACAACTGTTTAAACCACTGTGCCTCCTGCAGTCCCTCAAGGGGGGTTAGAACTATTTAAAACCATTAAAATTAACATAAAATCAATTGTTTGCTATCTGGCAGTGGGTATGGCTGAAACTCTTTTAGAATTGGAAAGTGGTTCTATGGAAGGTTGTTCCCAGCACTCTGGGGTTCTCCCTAGGGAACTTAGCTTGCCATGTGCCTTCAAGCAGGACTGCATCAAAATGCAGTTCTGTTCTTCTGGGCACTGAACCTCAAATTCATCCGAACAGTTCTTTCCAAGGCTCTAGTGTTCCTGCTGGTACTGCTGCTTTTAATGCATAGCATTGCTGGAGAGTTTGGAATGAGGCACTGCCACCCTTCCTGGTTGAATGATAGTTTCCCGATTTATTGCAGTGTGTTTTCAAGGCAGACAGGACCCTGTATCTTAATAACAATTGGCATTTAAGGTACAGCCTGGTAGATGGACTTCCTGAATATAGACCTCTGTAATAGTTAAGATCATTGGAAGAAGGCTTGATGGTTGTACCATCTTGTGGCAACCGAGAATCTGGCCTTTTCCATAATGAGGTCTGCTGTGTTGAAAGACCTAACCTGTGTGGGAATCAACTGTGGTTTGCCTTAGGCATAAACCCAAGACCTACCTCTTTACCTGAGCTGTTCCTGAGTAAACATGCTGCCTAGTCTGTATGTGATTATGGCGCTGAATTGTTTTAATTGGTCTGAATGGCTTTTATTAATGACTTATATAAAAGTTTGGCAATTATTCTATATTTTAATGCAAATAATGTTTTCTCGTGTATTTAATTTTCTTGTAAACTACTCAGGAATTTTTAAATGTATAAAGCCAGTAGCACATGGATCCATTATGGGCTCAATCCTATGCAAGGTTACACACAGAACAGCCTACACCTCCCAGTCTGTCCCTATGTCCCAGCATAGGATTGGATCGTAAACGAGGTTATTGTTGATGATGATGATAATGCATCATGATAATGATTCATTATGATTCATTCTCAAATTCTGTGTTTGCAATTTGCATTGATATGCTTGGAAGGAAAGCCACCATTCATAATGCTAAAAGTTGTGGTTTTCACAATTCATCCAACTGAACAAGGGTTTTTTTAAAAAAAAAAATGGTACAAGTTTTATTAACACAATGCTATGCACTATAGCTTCTTATGCCATCTATTTCCATATGTTTCACATTGTAACCACTTGAAAGCCAAACTTACCCAAATCACCCAGCTTTTAAAACGTCCAGAATCTTTTTCACTGAAGTCTAGCGGGCTCTTTTTCAAATACCAGTGTGTGTCTTGTAGCCTTTTTATCAGCTACATGTATCTAGCAGATTAAAAAAGAAACCAAGACTGCATCTGTTTCCTAGGAAGACAGTCCTTGCAATGCTATCAGAAGCAAGGAGGCTAGGTTTGTAACACATCAGGACCTTGTCACATCAGGATGGAGAGAGCTATTTCCTTTTTATGGCAACACAAGTCCTGATTATAGGACTTCTGCCAAATATGTGCAAATCTACCTCAGTTCTTGAGTTATGCGAGAGAAGGGGTGGCTTCATTACATGAACAAGCCTTGACCTCAGCTTGTCCCAGCGTTATCCAAATCACAGTCCTCCTCTAACCATCAAACACAATAACGAAGGGGACCTTCACAGACAGCAAGGAGACTGGACTCTTACACCTCCCACCGGAGTCCAAGCACTGCCGTACAGCAGAAAATCTCCGGGAACGTTGGGTGAACACCCATCACTACTTAGAGGCAAGGACAGGATTATCACAAACTGAGGCTGGAATTTTCATTAATGTCCAGGTGAACACACTGACTAATTCGTCAAATATAAAACAATTACAGTATAATTATAAAATAATATGAACTTCTATGAAGGCTGAGAGTAAGGTAACCTAACTGTATTGTTATGAGCAAGTTCTAAGGTGATTCTGTCTTGGAAAGGCACGAACATAATTACTTATGCTGTCATCCTATGCAATTTACCTGGGAGTAAATCTTATTTTATGCTGGGAACGATTGACAGCAAAAGGAGAAGGGGACGGCAGAGCATGAGGTGGCTGGATGGAGTCACTGAAGCAGTCGGTGTGAGCTCAGGTGGACTCTGGGGGATGGTGGAGGACAGGAAGGCATGGAGAAATGTTGTCCAAGGGGTCATGATGGGTCGGACATGGCTTTGTGACTAACATAACATAAATCTTATTTAATTCAACAGGACTTAATTTTGAGTGGACATACATAAGTATACAGTTTTATCCTAAGTATGCCTACTCAGAAGTAAGCCCAACTGAATTCAGTGAGAATTTCTCCAAGGTAAATTTGTTTAGGACTCCAGCTTTGGGCTTAATTTTAGGGAGATAAGGATAAGAGGGAAAGAGATCTATTTCTGGCAAAAATAAGAACATTATTAGATTATTTCCAATTCTTTTGCTACTGAATGTGGTTGTTGAGAAATGGCACACCCTTCTGATTTTAATCAAAGCTGTCAGATGTGTATCTGATTGCTTTGCTTTAGAGAACTAAATACCCCCAAATATTCAGCAAAACAAAGTCTTGTATGCAGTTACCAGAATTATGGAATATTCTTACATGGCTGTTATTCTTGCTGCAGGTATTTAATTCTCTCAGGTGCATCGGAAAGTTTCTATCTTTATGACATTGAACTATCTTTTAACTATCTTGGGCTTTCCAAAAGATTTTTGACACACAAAACTAATGGAATGGCCTGCATATATACAGGGAACTTGTGAGTGTTCTAAACAGGAGGAAACTATAATTGCCTAGTACCTTTTGGAGAGAAATTTAGGCGTCCTTTATCTTAGCATAAATTCCTATCCCAAATCATTGCAAGCTTTCAGTTAGATGGAGATGTACATATTTCCTTTGCTTCTGATTTATGAAATTCTAAGAAGGCAAAATGGGACTCATTTTGATGAGTTTGGGGAATGTGATGAAAACATTCTTATCGATCGTGCAGCACTCAGTGGCTGGTGGTTCCTTTTTCTCCTTTCCTCCCCAAATTCTACTCAGAATAAAAATGTAGTCCCATTCTAAAGGGTTATCTGGAGAAGGGTGAAGTTCCCGTTACCATCTGGCCATGCTGAAATCTCAGGTGGGGAGCAGTGAGAGTTGTCAGCTACTGGCTGAAGCCCTGCCATTGAGAAATACACGGTGGTGACAACACGAGGCTGGAAAGGCAGCAGTTTAAGGGCACTTTTCAGCCACCCATGTGGAAGATTTGCTATAGCATGCCTATTCACATAAAGGGAAAGAAGAAGTCACTCCTACAGTGGTTCTTTTAGCCTTCAGTGATGAAGGCTAAAATACTGTTTAAAGAAACTAAAAAGGAAAACCAAAAGGATATAGCAGGTGGTGCTTCAAAGCTAGATCTGCCTTTAAATAATGAAATACTGATTACGTATCAGAAGACAGGGTTTAGAACTCTGTTTCATCACATATTTTTAGCCTGTTACTACTGTTTTGATGTTGACCACTGCATCCTGCTGATAGACCACTCAGATAATAAAGGCACAGGGGCCTTGTCCTCTTTTGCTTTTGTCTACCTTACCTCTGCGGCTTCCTGGAGAGATCACACTCTGGGAGTATTGTGAAGTCAGTGGTAGGTGACTTTGTGTGCGGCTTTCACTTCAATTCCCATACGTCAATGGCCAGAGATTATGGCCCAGAACCTCTGGATGGCATGAGTCTCATACAGCTATTGACCAACTAAATGGATTTTAGTCTGAAATATACTGGACATTGGCTTTAACTGAAGCAAAATCAATAAATGTCTGTAACTCCTTAATTATTTTTGAAAGGTGCCTATGGGACCTTTCCTCCAAGGGTTTAACATTGTTTGATTTGTATTTGTGAGGCTTAACATTTTCATGTCTGCTGATTGCTGTTTCTGATTTGCTGGGCTTTTTCTCAGGGGTTTTCTCAGGGCAAAACTCAGGGGGGAAAGCCAGCTCTAATTTCCTTTTCATCTGAATCTGCTAACTAGTACAGGACAAAACAATGCCATTTAAGCATGCTGTGAAACCTAAGTCACCACTTGACCTTAAGAGTAGACAGAAAAAGAACTTGCAGAATATCAGAGGTGCAAATGACGTGTGCAATTGCTTTAATAATATATAACAACATATGCTTGTATAGGCTTTTCCCAAGAATCCTTTCAAGCCTCTTTTAAAAAATGCATGATTTAAGGTCCACAAACACAAGCTGGTGAAATATGTAACTACAGACCATAATCTATAGATGCCTGAATGACTAAACAATGCAATGACTTCCAGGAAAACAGTTGCATAGTTGAATCCTGGGTATTCTGACCTGCTTAATATTTATATGGAGCCTCTAGCACACTTCATCATAATTTTACTGACAGCTCAGTGCTTTTCAAGAGCAAGCCTAAGACACCATTTGTACAGGCAGATACTCTCACAAACACCAAATATGCCTAACAAAATCTAATATATCTGACTTGAAGAACAGTAGCTGCAAGGACATGGGAATTAAAATGGCTGCTACCCAGGGGCAGCAAACCAAGGCTGATCACACATAAAGAGCTGGTGCACTTTGACTTGTCCTGCACATGAAATGTATCTTCACCGAGGGCTTGTTGAGTCATCTGAAATGTTCAGGGTTGTGTCAGAGATTGCTACATCAACATATGTGCATTCCAACATACATTCCTTCTGTATAGGAACTTGGAATCTGAGGTTAGAGTGACCACCTTTACTCTTTATGTCTTTGTAGTTAGTTTTATGTTATAAACATACCTCTTCATGTCTAATGACTGCTTTTGGTTAAAACCTGTCTTTAGAGTAAATCCCCTTGAACACCAGAAGACAAGACAAAGCTCTACATAAACATGTACAGGACAATTGACCTAAGCGCAAAATAAGAAGCAAAGTCTTCCAGTTAACTAGCAATTCTTCTCATTTTCATCTTGCTGCGGGATTCCATTAATACTAACATGGTGCACACAGTATCAAGACTGAAGTAGGACAAGGGCTAACTATCTCCAGATTTGTGAGTCTGAAATATTTGCGTTGTACTAGATAGCCCGAGGGCCAACATTTGGCAATGCGGGGCTATTATTTGTGGGAGGCCCCAGTCCAATTGTGACTGTGGCACTAAGGAGGTGGTAAAGTGTTCTTCAACCATTTGAACCCAACATGGTTCCATTTGAAATTGTCCCCCTCCCACATCTGCTCTTTGCAATGGAAAGAAAGCATCTGTTTGCACCAGTGCGAGTTTTTCTCCTATTGTGTGGGGCAGGTGTAACTTCAATTAGCTCCATGATGAGAACATAGTTTAAAGCCCCTCTCCCCAGGGTACAGGGCCAGTCTGGCTCAGACAGCACTGGCTATGTATTAAAGAAATAGTACCTGTACATTGCCAATATGTCAGGACTGCTGAGATCTTGTCTGGACCTCATATACTGAACCTGTGAGATCTAGTTTGGAGCACTAATCAGACATGTTGAAACAAACAGATCTTCAACATGGATTGTCTGACCTGCAGCCCTCAGTTCATCTCCATCAGGCGATTCTTATGGAATCAACAGGCTATTCTAAGTATTTTATAAACAGTGTTCTTATTTTTCCTAAGGAAGCAGAAAATATGAACAAATCTTGCCTTTTTATATCAATATTGGTTCTACTCTAACTATATGTGTGCACTGTCTAAGTAAGTTTATAAAATGAGATTCTAGTTTGTTAACTTGAAAGGGTTTATGAAGCTGAGTATAGTGATGATCTGAATTTGTTAATAGGTGACTGAAAAGGTGTGAATCTTTGCGTAAGATGTCATAAAGAGCCATTTTGTGTCATCTTCAGGTTATAATTTGCTCCAGGCTATAATTTGTTCTGAACTGCACATTGCTCATGCCCTGAAAATGACCAGTTTATATGACTATTAAAACATAATTAGTGAAAAAAACTCACAAACATTTCTTTATTCTAGTACAGTTTCACATGATGCTTCCATGGAATAATACTGTGATGTAACACAATGACTCAGTGAAGTTCAGCCGACTGGAAGGCAGTGTCAATTTGCTGAGTCACACCAGGGCTAGTCGTGATTGCACAAAAAATGAAAAGCACGCAACAGGGCATGTGCTGAAGAACTTGTCTGATTGCTCCATCGAGTTTCAGAATAAAGATGAGTTTTTGTCCTTCTTTCTATAAAATTGATCTTCTGGTTAAACCCGATCAGGCTAGGAGATAAAATAGGGCATGATCCCTTCTCTTGATGGTTATGTGTAATGCAAACTTCACTTAGTCCTTGGGCCAACTTGATGTCTCATGTCTAAATTGTAGATTTTTCTTAATTCGCATTTCATAGAAAACTATATATAAAAAGAGAGACTCCAGTTTTTTTATTATTATTATACTTGACATGTAAACTGTGTGCCTCAATAAGACAGTATTAAGGTATACATATTTCCATTTGTGTTAATGAGTGTAGCACAAGACATTTCTTTACTTTTTATCATTATCTTGTCATTCCTTCACCCTTTTTGAAGGAGTTAGGATGGCCTGCAGCTGCACCAAATTTGCTGCCCTGGTGGCAGTGAAAACTGGTGTGATTATGCTTGAAAACACAGTTCATAAGAAGTGTGCACCTTGTTTACAAGCAGAATCACACCTCTGGGAGCCTCATGTTGTAAGCTATGGGTTGCCCCCCAGGGATTACCTGAACACAGCGATGTGTGGAAATATGACAGCAGCTGCCTCAATTAATATGTTGGCATGACAGCTGATTGGTTTGCTTCTTCCTGTTCTTTGGCAAAAGCCGTCCATGGCGTCTGATAGCTCTAAGAAACCCTTGTACCATTAGATCAGCCTCTAGGTTAATGGAAAGAACAGTTGGAGGCAAGTTCCAGGCACACCAGACTCTGGCTTTGAAGGTAGCTTCTGATGAAATCAGTTGCTTTTCCAGCTGGGCCAGCTACTTTCTCTGGAAAAGAAGGGACACTGGTGAAAGAAGGGGAAACTACTTTTTCCCTTGAGTGTTCTAGGTGAGCTCCTAGTGCAGCCCAGGGACTCCACCCCATTTTGTTCTAAAGACACTCAATGCTGTGAAGAAGTCCTGTTTTGACCTTCCTCTCACCCAACTGAGACAATCATGGAGAGTACAGTCCTTTCCACATCCCATGACTGAAGGTCTCCTAAGTCTTGAACAGCAAATACAAGCATGACTTTTTGCTGCATCAAATGGGCATTCGCATATGAAGTCTTGCACAAGCTCTGTGCTGTGTAACCTTTAACTAAAAGCCTCCTATTCAACAAGAAGATAAAAGACAATATTCCTTCTCCATCTTGGAGAGCCCTTTAGCAGGGTTCCTTATAAGCAGATCAAACACATTTACTTGGAGTTAAGTCTCATTGGAGTCAATGTGACTTACTTCCTAGCATGCTTGCTTTATATCGCAGTGTTAATGTGATTGATTACCCACTACCTATAAGGTAAAAGAGTCTGTCAGCAAAGACTCACACCTTTCTATTGATCCAGTCAGTTCACTTATCACTGATGTTATGCATGCCATTTTCGCTTGAACAATCTTTGTTTCTGTCTGCAGTGATGATAATGATCTTAGAAGGAAGTTTCTCGCTAAGGCCAGGGCTCTAATGAGGGATGTGTGCTAGATGACATTAGCTGTGTGTTGGAGGTGATTTGAGAAGAGATCAAATATCTACAGAGGCTGCATTTGTGTGGGGGAGAAAGCCCACACGGTCTCCAAAAAGTGGGCATATCCCTGATGACAGCCATTATTCTACCAGGATGGTGGCAATTACAAGCCCCCACTGAGATTTAAGTGCAAAGAAACTCGAGTGTTTCAGTGCTGTCAAAATAGAAAACTGCATTATCCCCGATCAGACTATTCATCCATTTAGACCAGACCTATCCACTTGGGCTGTCAGCAATTTGCTGGGATTCAGAGGAGGCCCTTTCTAGCAAGCACTATCTGATCCTTTAACATGGCAACTTATGCATGAAAATCACCTGCTTTTCCACTGAGTGAAAGTCCTGCCTGGCCTGGCCTCGTTTGGATTCTGTGCTTTGCTGAAGGGCTAGTGCTATGAAGTGCAGCCTTATTACTCCAACCCAACCCTTCTAGGTTGCACTGCCCAGAGCAAAAGTGGTGGGTGGGTATCTGATGGGGGTTTACGGGGCTTTCAGTCCAATGTACACTTCCAATCTCATTCTTTCCCATTAGCAACAGCATGTGAGAATTAGCTCTACTAACTCCAGGGGCTGGCATGTCCCAGGGACACACATTGGTCACAGGGGTGGGGGAACAAGCAACACTCCAGATCGTCAGGATTCTCGGAACATCAGCTCACTGCTCATCACTTCCCAAAGTTCCATTTTCATTTTCAATTGCTGCTCACATCACACAAATGGGAAACTTGCACAATGTGAGCTGCAGTGGAATGAGAGATCTGTGCAACTCCAAACCACTTCTTTCCACAGACTAAAGTGGGGCTGATTGAATGTACAATGAAGGAACTTGTGCAAATTGAATTGGGAACCTGGAATGAGATGTCTGACAAGTTGCAAATGTTTTTGGTGGACATATGGTTGTGCTTGAAACTCGGACGGGGGCATGCTTGCATGTTTTGCAAGCAAAAATGAAATTTTCATACATCCTTGATGAGATGCCTATGGTTTTGGATGCTGTTCCTCCCTATCTCTACCCGCCCACAGAGCACCCTCACCTGGACCATTCCTAGTGCCAGCACTGTCTACCTGCGTGGACACAGGGGTGGGGTGGGCATCTGTCAGTGAAGGCCATGGCGTGCCACTGTCCCATCCTCCTCCAGCCATCAACATCGCTGTTTCGGATTGCACTCTAGGCTATTAAAGTATACCTTTGACTTCTGGCTGGCATCCCCAAACATTGCTCAGAGCAATTGTTCAGTGAATTGCGCACCACAGAATACTCATACCTGGTTTAGGTGGTTACACTTGACACTGGCAGGAATTCATTTGCACCGAATGAAATAATTCTTGCCTTTTCAGATGTTGTTGTTCTCTTCCCTCCTCCTCTGAAGTTGAAGTCCATAAGATAAAGGAGTCTGTTATGCAGCTGTTATATAGTGATGTCCTTTGCCTAAGCTTGGGCAAGCATCATGTGCTTGACTGCCCGCCATTGTTTGTTCTCTGCTGGTATCCAGGGTCTGTCTAAAATCTTGCTGTTTACTCTGGGATCATGTGATTGCAAAAATAATCCCAGGCAAATGATCTGAAAAGTATAGAGGAACTTGGTCTCAAGTGGATCAAAGGCAGTGTGTGGGTTTTTGCAAATATTTAGTGTACTGTTGGAATTACGAGGGTGAAATGCAGCCTCCAAAGCAGTCCTGAAAGTACAGGGGAGGAAATTGAGCCCTTACCTCTTCTGCTTAGCTATTAGTTTCAGAAGGCTGGGAATGGAGGCTCTGGCTGAAATTGGGGAAAATCCAGTGGAAGAATGAAGATTTCATTAAGGGTTCTCCTTCCTGTCTCCATAATCCCAGTACTGCTCTGGCTTTTTCACGGTTTATCAAAAATAAAAAAGAGTATATATGAAACAATTATGGCAGGACAGTTAGGTATGTATACACGAGAAGACCAGATCCCTCTAATCTCTATTTTCTTTTCAGAGTGGCTATTCACAAAAACTTGCTTCTGACATGGCTCTTACTGTGGTAAGTATTTTACCTTTCTCTCTGCAGAGGTGCTAGTGACCCATTTTCTTTTCAGATGCAAATGAAATTCAGTTCAAACTAGCTTCTCATAAAGAGCTTGGCTGTTTCCTAATGGGGACGAAAAACGTCCTTTTGAGTTTAGGAGTGGAAATCTCTGTTGCATTCCTAACAAAGCAAAAGAACTCTAGGAGCTACCTTTTTCAATTATGCTTGTGGCATAAGCAAAAAGAATGGAAGATAAAGGATGTGTCTCTGCCTTAAGAAACTTCCTTGGTAAAATTTGATAGCAGAGAGAGAACTAAGGAGAAAGGGATTGCAAAGACAAAGATAACAAGGGTTGGATGTGAGCAAATATTGCTAGCAAACAGAACCAAATTATTAGGCATCTGTTAGGTAGAAGCTGGAAGCCACCATGATAAACAGTAGAAAGTGACTGGGCTTCTTCAAATGAACCGCTGCCAGCAAACACAGCAAGCACAGAAAGCTGCCTTATGCTGAGTTAGGCCATTGGTCCGTCTGGCTTGCTCTTGCTTGCTATTTGGCAATGACTCTTCAGGATGTACACAATGCCTGCTTTCCAGTCGTACCTGGAGATGCCGGGAGTTGAACCTGAGACCTTCTACATGCAGTGCATGTGCTGGGAAAGTTGGAGGAAGGAGAAGGAGGAAGACCAAATATGAGGTGACTCAATTCCATGAAGGAAGCTGCAGCTTCAAGTTTACAAGAGCTGGGAAGGCTGTCAAGGACAGGACACTCTGAAGGGCTTTCATTCATAGGGTCACCATCAAATGGAGACAACTTGACAGCACATATCAACAACACAGTTACTGTTGATATTTGCCTTTGATGGTCACTATTCAAGAATGGTCACCTTAAGATCATTGTTGTTCCTGCTGTCATATCTGTGTCCATTTATTCTTTTGTGTCAAGACTGGCCCGTGTCGCCTAAGTAGCTTGCAGATGGGCATTGCTGGCAGCTGGCATGTGTCACATTGGAGAATGAGCATATGAATGGACTCCTGATATGGCGGGAGACACTGTTAGGTCCTGTGGTGAAGTGTTGCCAGATCTGACACCGATCTTTTAGGCTGGGTAGTTGTCTGTAAGCAAGCACAGCCCTACCACCCAAGGCCTCTGCGAGGGAAGTGACATTGCCCAGGATGGGCTGTGCTTTCTATTGGATGCATCTTAGTTAGCTGCCACAGCTAATAACAAGTGCTGTTCTGTCTCCCCCTGCTCCATCCTTTTTGGTTCTGTTCCTGCAGTAGATTATTCTTGGACTCTCTTGACCGATCATCGGCAAGTACTTTTCCAAAATGCACATCCTCTTTGCTATGCCTTTTCTCAATAAAGTGGCAGCTGCATTTTCTAAATGATGGTTTCACAATGGTGGTTAAAATGTGTGCACCTTTATGGACATATCTGCTGTTGTCCATTGCCCTGAGTTGATTGGCCCTCAGATGTTCTTCTCACTCATCCCATGAATCACTCACACATTTGCTTCCTTGAGCTCACAGTACCACAGCGTGTGACAACAATGCTTCTCAGGACTTCACCACACCAGGTATTTTTTGGATGCTCATGTTGCCTTACTGACAGAAGAATGGGGGCTTTTACATGACATCACTGTTCTCGAGGGCCTCTCCCATATTTTCCTGCTATTTTTTCAGGGGCTTTTAGAGGCAGGAAAGCCTGGAATTCAATTTCAGACCAGAACAAGCTGGAACCAAAGTCTCAGGAAAAGATGCAAAGCCACTATCCTGCAGCTATACAACAGCACCAACACATGGTTGATTGATGGAATATATAGACAGGCAGAGAAATTAGAACCCCAGAGGGAAAAATAAAACATAAAAGACACAATTTCCCTTCCACGGTGAAAGCAGAACAAGCCTCAGTAAAGCAGCAGGTTAAATTCCTCATGTAAGGAAGCCATAAATAATGATAAACAAACATCGAGCAAGTGACAGTCTGAGATCTGAATGTGAGAATCAGCAAACAAACAAAGCTTAAATACACAGTGAAAGCAAAGCAGAAAGCTGTCTGTCAGAACAACCAGTTGTCTCCTGTATGCACAGCATGTGGTCCTTAGCATGTGTTTGGCAGATGCTGGAGAAGGGCAACATTAACCAGGACTACATTTACAACATAAGAAGCATCCTTCTCTAGCCACACAGAATTGGACGTGGTCAACATTGACACACTGGGACATAGACACACTGCCTAGACTCTATTATAAGCAGAGTGTTTAAGTTGCTTCTCTTTAACTTATGGGAAGCCCCAAATAGGCTGGGTGGGGGCAGGGGAATTCATGCTCAAGAGCAAATAATAAGTCCCCAGTGATCTACAGCAAGGGAACCTAGAATCATTATTTCGACATGACCTCAAGATTTCCTAGGAACTTTGGAAGCTTCCATGACCTAGATCAGACACATTATTCCTTTAGCTCGGTCCTGTCCTCCTTGACTGAAAGTGGCTTCTAGGGTTTCAGATGGAGAGATTGCTTTCTCAACACCTGCTACCTGCCCATTTCCACTGGAGATGCCAGAGATCACACCTAGAATCTGCTACTAGGTGTGATCTAACTCAGAGCTACATTCCCTCTGCTCAGAAAAAGGGGGAGGCAATGTCCTTCTATTTGCACAAATGGCCTTGTGTGGGACCTGGGGGTTAACTTTCTCCTCCCTCCCCCAGCACTGGGTGCAGAGGCACTGAGTTCTCTCATACACCAGGAAAAGATGCTGTGATTTACTATATTTAGCCTTCCTTGCTACATATTTAACTGCCTCTGTGTGAGGATGAGAAAAACGTTGACTGCCATCCCTTCAGTACCCATCATCCAAGTAGCCTTTGCCCAGCCACATGTCCATTAATTATTACCACATCCAAGAAGAATGACTCGACCTGGAAAATGGGAGTCATGAGGACAGGAAAGGGAGCCAACAAGACATGCTGCAGCTGGAAGGACTTGGCTTGTGTAATAATCATCTGGCAGCATGACGCTGCTGACTCCTAAAGAAAGCACAACAAGGCCACGCAGTCATCCATTAGATTTATGGGTCTTTTTACATCAAGTCTCTCAACAGTACATGATTGGAAACTGTTGACATCTGAGCTGAGGCAAAGAGTCTTAATTTTGTAGTAGAGAAAACTTTCCCCTTTTGACAACCAAGTACAAGGCCGAAATAAGCAATTTAAATTTTGCAATTTCATTGCCTTTAGCAAGATGATGTTGGCCTTCGTATACAAGTCCTGAAAGTCACCTGGGAGCTTAGTTCTGAGGGAAAGAAACGGGGGGAACTTGCACATTTGATTTGGGAGCACCTCAGGAATGTACAATGACATGCAAATTGGACCCAAATAAAAGTACAGGATTTAGGCGAGAGCAAGACAAATGCATCCCAATTTAAATGTCTTACAATTTTCCCTGCCATACCAGATCACCAGGGAAGATAAGGGCCCTACTGGCATGGTGCGGGACGTGCAGGGGTGAAGGCAAGCTGGCTCTTTTCCCAGTGCAGTGGCAACCACTGCTGGCCTCCTAAGGGACAGAGTGAGATCAGCTGGTTGCAGGAGGGTTGTGTGTGTCTGTAGGACAAATACATACACACACGGGATGACAGTTGCTGTTTTTTCCCACCCACTCTACTCTGTAGCCTGGGTTGGATGTGGAAAAGGAATTTAGTATGGAGGGTTCCACTTTAACTTTTTATTTGAAAGTTATTTTAACTGTTAATTTATTATTATTGTATTTATAGATTTTAATATATAGCCGAGATGGTACCAGTTTTTAAATTATTGATTGTATTTTTATGGTTCTTTTATGGATGCTGTGAGCCGCCCCGAGGCTTTGTTGCAATGGGGGCGGCATAGGAATGTTTTAAATAAATAAATTGGAATTACTTGGTTATGTTTGGCAGGGTTGTACTGGGAGAAGGACACCATTTGTAATGGGCTGGGCGAGCCCTCTGAGGCACCCTTTGAGGTGAGGAGGGATTCCAGAGACTTCCCAGTCAGGGCGATGGGGCCCTTTGGAGCAAGCCTATTTCACTTATTCAAAGGTGTGTGCACCACCATGACTTCCTCATGTGGACGGGTGCGGAGCGATATCTGCAGCACGGGGATATTGCCATTGGAGAGAGTGGCAGTTGTATGACTGCGACCAGTTTAGTGGCCAGATTTGCTCACCCTGGTGATGCTTAGAAGAAAGCCCTGCATTTATTAGTGGACCAGGTCTCACTGCAGCATTAATAAACTGAAAGTGTAGCTTACCCAATACTCTTGTGTTCTGTACATACAAAGTCACACACCAGGAGCAGTTCACAGCCAAAGTTAAAGCTTACAACTCACAATAAAGGGTTAAGGAGCATTTTATCCAGATTTGGGGACTGCGGTGCTTACAATGCTGTGCAATCCAAAGCAGGTTTGCTCCAATGTGAACTAAGCACATTGTGGCTGTCCAGATGTTTTGGTTTGGAGTTCTCTCCATTGGAAATGCTGGTTTGGTCTGACGGGACTTGTGGGCCACTACGTCTAGCCAGATCACAAGTTGCTCTGATGTAAGTGGGACCTACCCTTTAGTAAGTGTGTTTGGGATTACAGCCACATCTTCTTTACTCATTGACCTCAGGTCCCAAGCAACATGGCTCTGATGCGGCATAAAATGCTCTCTTCCTATTAGCATTTCTGTGCAATTTGCATAGAGTTGTTCCATTATGATTTGTGGATGTCAGATTTAATATCACAACATTATTAAGCCATTAACCTTAACCTTCCTCCTTTCATTGCATACAAGGTGTTATGCTTACAGAAGCTTTAGAAAGCAAGTAAAAGGAGACAAAATTGTAGCATCAAAAATGACCAGATTTCTTTGAAGATTTTCTGACTGGTGAAGGGTTGCGGACAGGGTAGGTCGTGGCTGGTGGTAGAAGTGTCAACGGAGAGTATGCAGTGCTAGGCTGTGCCTTGTAATAACATGATCATCTTTAGGAATGGGAGGTCAAACTGATTTGATATGTAGTCTTGTTGCTTCATGGAAACATATCGGGGAGTGAAAGATTGCAAAAATAGTTTTTATCCAGTATTAACTCATAGGAAAACTTGGAGCTGGCTTATGTCTCTTGGTGTCTCCATATATGGGCACTTGATCTGGATGCAAAGAAGCAAGAAAAAACATATAAGAGATGCTTAAGTTGGAGTAGATCAGAGGTGTTTCCCATCTGAGTCTCAGAGCAAATTAACATCAGATTTGTGAGGCAACATCCATTCCAGCAGAGTCTTTCAATGGCTTTTTGGTATATTGATAAAATTTGGTGAATGTTCTAATATGTTTCCAGATAGTACACGGTTGTGTTTTGCTTTAATTTGCTTTTCATGATGCAGTGAGATATGCTCTGGTCTCTTGGAGAAGTTTTGTTTACACAGCTAGTAGTACAGACTATAGTGACTGAAGAAAGGTAAGCCCTGCCATCCTATACCTGAAAATAGCCTCCACTGAACTCAATGAGATTTACTTCTGATACAGCATTATAAGATCATGCTGTAATTTGTCTTTATCATCTAAAACTTGGACATATGAATTGGTTCTTGCTCCTTGGGAAGATTGTAGCTAAAGAAGGACAACTGGTACCAGCAAAGTTCATCATTCTGGCTAGCCTGACCCCTTCTCTGTGGTTTGCCATACACCCAAACCAACAGAAATTCACGTTCCATGTTGACTGAATATTCTCAGTTATTTGGGATTCTCCCACAGAGGTTTTCCCTTGACATTTTCTTTTTCTCCCAGCGTAATTGTGTACTTGTGTACTGCAAAACATCAGGTTCCTTCATGATTGTAGAGACTTCCCTTTTTTTTCCTCAGTGAGCCCTGCTTGGTTACGGAGCCTGTTGGCTAGAACTTGTCGGCTGAATTCATTATTACAGAGAGGCAAAGGGGGAGTGCAAAACACCCCCACACTCTTCCTGATTATCTGAACCTGAGTGGGCTCCCAAATGGCTTAATTTCCAGGAATGTGTAGATAACAAAGGGTCAGTACAGTTCCTAGATGCTTATTTGATTGTCTTCTTCCTAATGATTGTAAGTTTGTTAAGTCTTTTCCTTTAGTGGCATCACCACAGTGCAGGAGACAAGGGAGCATTCTGACAATGCTCTTGCTATCTTTATCGATAATCAAAGCTCCAAAATTAAAAAGGACGCTTCATGTTTCAAGTGAGTGCTAGAAATGTGGGTGCATACTTCAGATGAAACTAAGAGCTATTTAGCTGTAAGAACTGTCAAGCTGAACATCATTTTAGTATCTGTCCATCAAGAGAAAATCCTCTATTTCTTAGAATAAACAACCTGGGTGAAAACTCTGATCATCTTGCAGCTTTCGTTATGAAGGTTTATGCTAAGCTACTGCCTTGATATCAAATGATCTGTAGGAAGGAAAAATGTAAAAAAAAAATAGAGTTCAGAAACATATAATAATCAGTAGAGAAACTGATAAGGTGGGCTATGAATATGTAGAATTTACAGGAAGTGTATTTTTATTGTGTCTTTTTAATCTGAATGTGCCACATCATTTTAACTTTAATCTGCTGGCCACAGATAGGGTAAATGTTTGGAGTGAAAGTATTTGGAAATAAAATGATGTTCAGGGCTGAATTTTCATGGGGCGGACAACATATACCTGGGTTTCTTCCTTCATTTTTTCCAGCACCGAAAGACTTTCTGGCTTGTACATCCTGCAGGTGGCACTGTTGTGTTGCAACACATCTCCGACTTGAATGGAGTTTAGGAATTATCAAGGGAAAAGGAAAGAAAACACACACACAGTAAAGCTGGCAAAAGGAAATGGAAATGTGGTGTGGGGAGAGAAGGCTGTCTTATTTTCAAACTTGCTTATCACAGATTTCTTCATAACTTTTTAACTCTCAGAGTTCTTTGCATCTCAGCAGGAAAAATGGTAATGGTACTAGGGATGGCTGTATTACTAGGCTTAGGGTGCAATCTTATACACATTTAGGTAGGAAAAAAAATCCCACAATTTCCAGCATTGCCCACCCATTGCTGGCTAGGGAATGCTGGTTGTAGGAGTGTTTGCTGTTTAAATATGCATAGGACTCTGCTCTTGAACTGTGTTCACATTAGGCAGTGTGGGAAGACCTTCCCCCACACAATTCTCTTCAACAGCTTTGCATCGTAAAGAAGGATCCTAATAGGAGTCTTCTTCCCTGCTCTAGGGTAAGATCCAAGAGTTCAATTCCGGCTCACATGCTTTGCATGAAGGATGTTGCAGGTTCCATCGCCAGCTAAAATCACTTCTTAGGGTTGGAAAGGCCATTGCTTACTGCCAGGGGGACAAGGTGGTACCTAGTAAGAGGCAGCTCCAGAAATCCATGTGCTCCACACTCTCGTTGCTCGTCTTGCTTCTTGACTGCTGGAGCAAATCCCTTGAGGAATTTAAGGTCTGTAGGACAACTGTGGCTCTCCCAAGGTCCAAATCCCTAAATGGCCACTCCTCCTTTTCATTTGACAGCTCTTTGGATTTTTGCACATTCCTCTCCACCCCCAACTTAAATAGTAGAAATTACTTACTTCTCTTTAAGTCCTCATTCCTGGAAATGCAAGCTAAAATATGCTGGTATTTTGGCCCCATCCTGTTTGCCTTTCAGCTTAATCACTGCTGCAGTGTGGCCCCCAAGAGCTTTTCTGCAACTGTATTTTCACCCTCAGACTGAAAGATTTTCCCCATCCTGGCTCCACCTTAGCAGGCTTTGGACATCATGACTGGGAGGGAGTGGAGCCATGGCAGAAATTCAGAAGCAAGTTCCGTGGGCTGCTTTTGAGCATGACATAGACATTGCTTGGGTACATAACCATTATTTCCATATGCTTAGTTTATCTGGTTCCCTTTCACCCATTGCCTATCAAGTGATCTGAAAATGCAAAAACAATCTATTAGGGAAATTCTAGATAATTGCAAGCTTATGTGATGAAGCACTTTTTAAAAATCTAACTGCTTCTAATATCTGACTTTGGAGTTGTCCTGAGACTGTCTTATGTTCAGGAGTAGAAATCTCTTCCTTTTGCAATGATTTTCCACATACTACACTTACAGCATGGTCCTATGCATGTTTAGACAGAAAAATGTTCCTACAGCCCTAAGCAGTTCCCAACCAGCCTTGGGACTTCTTTCTGTTTAAGCATGCGCAGAACTTCACCTGAATAATGTGAATAGATTTTTGCTTATGTTTTCAGTTTTAATACAGAAAAGACAAGGGGACAGAGCATTCTGGTGTTAGCATGAAATGATGCAAATATGTATTGGAAGCGTCTCAGTGAAATTATTCAGGAAGATCCATCTATTAGTAAAAGATCATAGAATGATACAACCATAGAATAGTAGAGTTGGAAGGGGCCAGAAGACCATCAGGTCCAAAACTCTGTTATTTCAGGAGACTAAGTTATACCATTCCATTTAGATGATTCTATGACTCTAGATCTATTATCTGTAAAATATTCTAGATCTATTCTCTTTAGTGAGTAGCAGAAGTTCTTCTGATGTTTCCCAAACAATGACTTCTAGAGAAGATACACCATGCAGTCCCGTGCATGTTTAGCCAGATATGAACCACAGTGAGTTCAATGGGGCTTATTTCCCGGTCTGGATAGGATAGCCCAACAGTGCAATCCTGTATATGTCTACTTAGAAAAAAGTACAAAGAGTTTAATGCAAGGGTGCATAGAAAGAACAGATTTGATAAAACTGAGAGCTTCTTTTGTAAACGTTAGTGTTATTTCCTTATCTCAGATTGAAGATAAGATCGTAAGTTTGCTATCTGGTGCTATCACAGCAAAAGAAATCCCTGTCTTTCTGCATGCACATGTGTGCCTTTGCATGCATTATATCTGTGGGAACTGGAAAATAATGCCTGCTTGTGTACGTGGGGAGTGCATGCATGTGTGCGTGCGTGCGTGCACATGTGCACACACACACACACACCCATGTGCAGCCTCTGGCATTTGATTCAACATTGGTTACATCCACAGGGGTCAGAAAACTTGTGTACCCCTGTTTAATAGATAAATGCTAAAATGTTACCTGAGATAGAACACCAATGCTCCCTAAATGTAAAGCACTGAGACAGTACCACGTTTTACTAGGCTAAATCACACACATGTGCACACAGAGTCATAATGAGGCATAATATACAGGCAATTCTCTGGATTTTCAGAACTATTGCATGGACAGCTCCCTGCCCTTCAGTGTAACTCAGACCTGTTTATCTGCAGAACTCCTAACCTATAAAGTCATTTTTTCATATCTACGCAATGGGACAATCCATTATTCTAGAATGTCTGGATAGTGCAACTTGACCATCTGTGGGTTCACAACAGTAATGAGCTCCAGTTCAGTGTTTACCCTGAATAAAGAGGCTACATTAGTCTGATTCTGTTGGAAAGCCTATCAGATGCCGACCACCCTTCCAGCTGCTGCTCTGCTTCTTTCGGATCTATTTATCAGGCATGGTAGAAAGCAATGCTAATGAATATTGTCCAGTGAAGCTTCCAGTCTATGCACTTTAAACTTCTTTCCTGTTCAGACAGAGTGGGAGTGGAGCAGATTCAGAGCATGGTCAATGGCCAGCAAACTTCCTGAGAAACATACCTGTTAGTGGTCTTACAGCTCTATCAAGACTTCTCTCCTCCATTCTTGCCTCCACTTACTTTCATGGTGGCTTTAAAGAATGGGCCTACTTCTAGAATCCTCCTGCATGGGTCTGGTGAAGGCCCTGCTGATTTGTTTTAAAGCAACAGGGCAACAACTAGCTAGGTGAAATGACCACCCAGAAATATCCCAGGACAAGTGGCTTTAGAACTTGTGCAGTAATGTAACTCCAAATTAGATCTATTCTTTTCCCTGTGACTTGGTTGGGTTTTGCCTTCCTCCTGCAACAACACTCCACTTTGAGTCTAACCTTTAATCATTCAAGGCTCTTTTCTGTTGGTTGGCAAAGAAAGGCAAGCTTCAGATAAAGGTAAGCAGAGTAACAGATATGCCAAGTAACTCCCCCACCCTTCTGTTATCGTTTTCTCCATTGTGGGGGTGGCAATTTTGGGTACCTGGCACATCAGTTCATTATCAGGTCATGAAAAATCATTTAAAATAAATCTTCAATTTTGTTCCCTCTCTAGTAATAAAATTCCCAGGCTATGCACGATTCCAAAAGACTGCATGGAATTTGTAAATCTGCCATGCATGGATAATTAGTCTTCCTCAATTGACTTCAGAAAGGGCTGCTATTTGTTTAAATTAATGCCCTGCTCAAAGTGAGCCTCCTGAACCGGCAGGCCTCAGCTGTGCTGTGCATGCTTGAAGCATACCTAGAAGTGGCCAAATTGGGTGATGCAGCTAAGCTGGCAAATCTTACGTTGATTAGTAAGGACAGAAAGTAGTGATCAAAAAGTGATTTGTGGTACTGCTGTTTCTGACTCACTTTCAAACAAAAGGGCTCCCAGTATTGGAAAAGGGAGCATAATGCTGAAGAGCCATTTCATAAAGATTCCCGCGGATCGTTTGATCTCACTGTGGAGATTTTCATTGTGATTAATGTTGTCATAGTCAAATAACTGAAATACTGAAAGTATGGGGGAACGTCTTGCAAAAATGCTGATCTATCCTGGGAGATGGTCAACAACAACAACCAGCTTTACTCCACAGACACATTTTATTTATTCCCACTCTGGCATAGAGTTACCTTTCCACACTTTTCTCATCAAGCTTCCCTTTGAATGATTGCTTTGCTGCAATTGGGCCACTAAACTCCCTTTTAAAGATTGTTTTCCCTTCCAGCCTAGCCTGGGGGAGATGATGATTCACATGTATGTGAATTGCCCTTGACTGGTGAGTCATCGGAAGGTGTGCTTCTTTTGCACTCCTTCTCTGGCAACAGGATGTAGGCTTTCTGTTCCAGATGGGGGCAGGAATCTGTTGTTCACTGGATGGGCTATCACTCCGAAGTTTGGAGCCTTTCCCAGCAAGAGGGTGGATGTAGGAGGCTTTCTGCAGTGGCTGCCATGTGGGACTAAAAATATTTTATGCAGACCCGATAGATGGAACACCAAGTGTTTATTTTAGTGTGTCATGCATTCTCTGCTTGCCTTTCATCTTCATGGGTCTTTCTTTAAAAATATTACATTTTGCATGACTACTGGTCTTAAAATAGAGCAATATACTCTCTCTGGGATCAGGACTGTGGGCTCATGCCTTGTTTCTGGGCTTCCCATGAGAGTCTTGTTAGCCACCACGCAAACAGAGTGCTGGAGCAGCTGCCAGTTCCATTTCCTGTTCCTCACCCACTATGGCAAAGATGAGCCGTGGCAGGCCTGGTTTCATCACCACTCCC
The DNA here is from genome assembly GCF_004798865.1 of Varanus komodoensis. Classification (NCBI taxonomy): domain Eukaryota; kingdom Metazoa; phylum Chordata; class Lepidosauria; order Squamata; family Varanidae; genus Varanus; species Varanus komodoensis. The sequence goes on along the minus strand of NW_025336479.1, from coordinate 14,671,973 downwards.
CTGAGCAGAACTGGGTTGGGTTACCTGAGTCAAGCGGACCTCAAGGGATTTCTGGTCCTGGAAACCAAACCTGGCTGCTCTTAGAGGCAGATCTAAGGGGAATCTCTTCATTCTCAAAGTGAGGCACACCAGTGCACATGCCCTTTCCCCCATGTAACAGTTCAACTGAAAATGTAACTCCATTCAGAACACAAAGCCTAAGTATGCCTTGGAGGGAAGGAACAGGAAAAAGACAAACCCACTCAGATCATCTTTAAATGGGAACAGAAGGATCTTTCTTTCTTTCTTTCTTTCTTTCTTTCTTTCTTTCTTTCTTTCTTTCTTTTGACCAGGAGAACTGCATATGACTGAAAGTACTCTTGGCAGACAAGCAGTTACAACAAATTATTAGAATACTGAGCTCACTTGATTTTTCATTAAAGAACTAGTAAAGTTTGACATTCTTAAGCTCTCTGCTATTTCTACAGCAGAACCTGTGGCTTCCAACTATCTGATTCAGGAAAAAAACACGCCCCCTATCAACTGATAAGGAGGAAAACACTTTTCAGCTAGAACCACCACTTCATTATTAGTTTTGAAAGCAGGCAGATTTTTTTCTTCCTCCTCCACTTTATGGAAAAAATACTGACTGGAAGATGCAAATTTAAAATGGATAAAGCTTCTCCATTTTAAAGATAAACATAGTTGTGCACAATTGTATCTGTGTGCTGATAGGCAGGAAGACTCAACAATTAGCTTTCCAGGTAGTTTTGTACCTTAACCACACCCATTCTGATCAGAAACACTTCAATTAGGGCTATGTTCACCTACACACACCTGGTAGTATGTTCCACTGTCTTACTTCTGAGGAGTCATGTATGGGATTATGCTCCAAGATATTGTAATCCTTTTTTGCAGATTGCTTTAATCAAAATGTGGCATACAGAAACTGGACGGTATTGTCAATGAACAAATATTATAAATAGGTATTGCGATACCATGCTGATGCTTCTGTCTGGCCGGGAATTGTAGGCCATACAAAAATAACCAAGGTAATCTCAGCAATGCCTTTATTTCCACTGCTGGGGGTAGAGAATACCCATGACTGGTTCATCACGTACAAGGAAACTCCAGTCAGCAACAGATCCTAAAATCAGTGAACGAAAACATCACAGTAAACAGATACTCAGTCTTTAGATATGATGGCATAAATGAGGAGAAGAATTTGTCAAAGTCCATTGGGATGCAGATCTATGAAAGTCCCACTGAAGTGAACAAAAACTGGTGGATTGTGCCCTTTGTTTTCCATGTGAAAATGTTTCAATCTGTATAGTGACCCCAGGAGATCCCTTTTGCTATGCCTGGAGACTTTCTATGGACCCATCACTGTTGGCATCCATGATGAACTTTCTTAGAAGCTTTAAGAGATTTATTCTCTTATCCCTGGGGAAAATATGGTGAGACAGATTGCAGGACATGTCTCACCATTGTTTTGGTTAAAGAAGATATAACAGATTTGAACTACAGTAACAACATGGAATTGTCTTTCCATCCAGAGCCAGGATGATAACTGAAGGCAGAAGGCCAGCACTGATTTGTGGATAGTATGCATTTCATAACATAACATACAAGAATCTCACAAACCAAGACAGCAGAAGTCCACATGGTGCCTCTGTTGCTTTACAGCAGAACTGGGGCAAAAGGTAGACCTGACCGACTGGCAGATCTTTGGCAGACCAGCAAGGTTCCAGACTCCCAAGTATTTAACAGCAGTGACAATGTTCATCTCCCTACCCTAAATTAGGCTCCAGAAATGAAGAAAGCCTGTAGTAGATCCCCACCACCACCCTTGAGAAAACAGTCGATTCAATTCTAGAATGGAAAACAAAAGAGGATCCTTAGTCCTTTATTCTGGGTGTATCAGTTCCTGCCTTCCTCCCTGCAATTTTGTGCCTGACTCTGGTTAGTGGACCCCGGGACTATTAGTAGAACTAGTTTTATATGCATGACAAAAGGTGCATTTAGGATTGATTCATTCTTCTTGCCTCTCCTGAACATACCACATGTAGGCACCTTGAGTTCCACAATGGGAGAAAAGTAGTGTATAAATATAACAAGCGAATAAAAGGACATGATGATGTGCCACCATATTATATCAGTACACAACTGCCCACTGAAAGAATAGAGTTGTGCATGTTTCATGTACATCATGAAGTTAGCTCAGCTGTTCGTATTCCTTAAATTCACTGGTAAATCCAAGGTGAATGGTGTTTGCTGTAAGCTAGAGGTTAAGAGGTCCTAGGCATAAAAGCTTAGTCAATATGAATGAAGCCCAGTTCAAAAGTCACCATGAGCTTTGGAAAAACACAAACATATTTGCCCTCTGGTGGTGACTAAGAGCTGAAAATAAAATATAGGAAGGATCATCTTTGCACACAGCAGACTAAACGTCACTGATGGAAAACCACAATAAAGGCAGTGCTACCATAGAATACATAGATTTTTTAAAGTGTAGAGAATTATTAATCCCATTGTACAAAACTTCCCATATTATTTTTCTCTGAGGACATCAGTAGGCTACTGGTGAAAAGAGGGAGATGTGTTGTGTGTGTGTGTGTGTGTGTGTTTTGGTTAGCTACCCTGATCATAAATGGAAACTGGGATAAAAATCTAACTAATAAATGAAACTTAGGTGCTTCAAGCCAAGTGTCCATTTTGCTAAATATATCCCTAATTCTCCATATTTCTCTGGTATGAACCTCAGCTAGTCTTATTCTCTGTTGATTGATATATGGTACTTTAGGTTAAATATAGGTTTGCAGTCCTGGATCAAAGCTGGTTTGGACTAGATGACCTCTGAATGTCTTCCAGCCCTTAGTTTCTACACAGCATTATAACTGACCACTGTCAGAAACTCATCTCTGTAGTCATCAGCTATGGCAGGTCTTGGCTTTATCAAATATGGCACTTCAGATGCCAGAGCTGAATGTTTTAGTGACAAGACCCGTCTTAGACTGACAGATTGCCAAAAGTAATAAAGTGCCTCCAACCAATAGCTTTCAGTGTGGCAGATGTGAATGATACAGGACTGAACATCATTATGTAGAGATATACGTTTGTTTCACTGTTACTCACAGGGGAATCTACATAATGAAAGCCTAAGTCACCAACTCTGGATAGAAAGTAATGTTGATTTGAGAACAGAATGGACAGAAAAAAGTTAGTCTTCAGTGGTCCAGGAACAGTTATGTGAAATTGCTGTTTGAGGGAAGTTTGGGAATGAGAAAGGAAGGTGGCACAAGATAGTATTGCTGTGCAGAGAAGGAAAAGAGGTCAGGGGCTGATGTTAGAGAATCTGTATAAAATGAGATCCAGTAAGCAGAGAACAAGAATAAGGAAGAAGAAATATTGAGTGGGGCAGCAGTGAAAAAGTAGAAGGGAAAGATATTGATGCAAATACACAAATATATAGCTACCTAAACAATGGGGCTGCCATTATCCTGAACCACATAGTAACCCAACCATATGGAAATTAGTTCATGAAAAACACCTCCCATCAAATTCCTGATGATGTGAACCATTTTCACACTATTCTCTTTCCTGTTCGTTCCTGATCTGCTTCTTTTTAAAAAAGAATTAACCAAGAACTTGGGCTGTTTGCAAGAATGCAAAACTGAGGGGAGTTCACCTCAGACTTCTGTACCATTCTGCCCTGTTGCTAGAGTACTGTCTGCCTCCATTTTGGGTTCTCCATCTGCAATCTAGTCTCTAGTCTCTTAGGCTTCATAGGACTGGGAATGTTGGCAAGGTCTAACAAATTAGGGTGTCTGCTATTGTCGCTGGCAACTTCCCCCTGGCCTAGGAACTTTTGGAACTGTGAATGCCAATTTTCTTCATTTCCTATTGCAGTTTAGAGAATGGAGCTCTAATATAATCTTTCACTTGAATCATCAACCTAAAGTCGAGCACCTCCTTCTATCTATAAATAAAGTCACCAATCGCCAGCCTTCCCTTCTGGCCACAAGGGAATCCCCTAGGTACAACCCTGGGGTTTGTGCTCTTAGATTATCACACCTGCTGGAACCCACAGTCCACTGTTCTTTATTCCTTGCTCTCAAGACCTCTTGGTTTCTCTTCGCACTGGCTGCCCTCATGTGCAGCCTTGCGTAGGGAAAAAAAGCCCATTAATTCCCTCACACTGCCCACAACCATCTTGCCCTGGCTGATGAACCCAGTAGTGTCACACTGTGCCATCTTTCTGTGATCTATTTCTGGCTGGGGCTTGGTAGGCCTCACTTACTCTTGATAAGCAAGCTTAGAGGACTTCCTTGTACCCTGCCAGCCAACACTATACTCTTATCCCAAAAATGTCACCTTCACCTGTTTCTTCACTCCCCTCCCTCCATTATGCCACATTAGAAAGAAAGATCCTTTGATTCTCAGGGTTTTCTTTCCATCTCCCACTACTCCATTCCCTCTCCCCTCCATATGCTGCAGCCCTCCACCTTACTTCTTGATGAAGCCTACTTACTTTTTCTGTGGGACAGTTATCCTATTTCAGTTTGGTTTTTGCATTTTTCCTCTCCCCTGGTAATGCCCCAGCCTTGTCTTGGTTGCTCCATACTGGGTACTTTACAAGAGGTTTCCTGTACCTAAACTCATAACGTTACTCACTCCTTGCTCCTGTACCTTTTGGCAAATGTGCAAGCTTCTAGCCAGGCTAAACTGAATATGTATGATTCACAATTCGTTTTAGGCTACCTTTAAGGTTGGGAACTCTCAGGGAGATATTTGCCTGTCTATCCATCCATCACTGTAATGATCCCTATTCTTAAGTCCCTTCAGTGAAAAGTGTGCTCTACCATGTTAAATGTTTATTAAGGGTGAGTCGTTCTAACCTTCATAAAATTGAACAAATTTGACCAATTGTTCTGAAATGTTCCCATGCCAGAAAGAAGCATTAGGTAGGTAGAACATATATACTTTAATTTTCTTCATCTTATTTTTAAAAGAAAATTAAAGTGAAAGCCAGTGAAATGAACCATCAGCCCATGTGGATATAGAGGACTCTCTCAAATTGATCTGCCATTGCTATGACGTCGAAGGGAAGGGAAAAATCTGTAGCCTTTTAATGGACCTTGTGTGCATTATTTTGTGTATAGCAGTTATTTTGTTTTCCCCAATGTGTCGTGCTTTCTGGTGTTTTGAGGAGAATCAGAATGATCACTGCCATTAAGAAAAAATGGCTACCACATTTTCAAAGATATCTGATGGGACATTATCTGCAGAGAAATCTAGTTTATATGTATTTTTCAGGTGTAACAAGAACATTAAAGCATGTTAGTCAATACTTCAAAGAAATGCTGGTGTTGATCTTTTAGTATATTTATTTATTTGAGTTTTATATATCATTTGCACTAGCTAAATGGCTTTCTGAATGGTTTACAATAAAATTTAAAAAGACTCAATAAAATGAAACAATGCCACATAACATACATAAAAGTAATATAAACCATAGTGCACCAGACCCTGATCTAGTAAGAATACAAAGGTATTAAATAAACAAAAAACAGTTCAACAATAAACAAAATATAGTACAGAATTGCAAATATTTCCTATTTAACAATTAAAATGTTGGGCAAATAAAAATGGTTTTAGCCTTGTACCCAAAAGCATAAGGACTTGGTGCTAGTCACAGCTCTCTGGAGAACTGATTCCACAGCTGAGGCGCCACAATCAGAATGGTCCTACCCCTAGTGACCACCTTCCTTACATCTTTTAAAGGTGGCTCCCAGAGAAGGACCTCTGCAGATGATCTTAGGTATGGGCAGGTATATATGGAAAGAGGCATTCCCTCAGATATTCAGGCCCTAGATGGTTTAGGGCTTAATACATTGATGAAAGCTCCTTAAAGGAGGGCCCAAACTTCAATCGGTAACCAGTGTAGATGATAAAGGACATGTCTTATATGATCTTGCCTACCAGTCCTTGTTAATAGGTAAGCTGTCCTATTCTGAGCCAACTGAACTATCTGGAGAGTATATGCGGTACAGTCCTGTGTTTTCTATGTGAGTTTACTTCTGGTTTGAGTTTTGTTTCACTCTCCTTTTCTCTAAATTATCTTTAGAAGAACTCTATGGGATTTGCTAGGAGAATTCCCTGCTGAGCAATTTAGCGGGCATTTACTGAGCAAGCAAAGGACAGACTTAGCCATTTGAAAGTAAATGCTTTAAAAAAAATGCAGATATAGATCTGTGTTCAAGCGTGCATGCATGCACACACATGTGCGTATGTATACTGGTGTCTGCCTGAATTCTTCTACCTGCATGCTTCTATGCATTTTGAGTTATTTTTCGTCTGGTCTGAGTTTTATTTTACCCTCTTGTTTTCCCCTAATTATCTTTAAATGTATTATATTTTAGCTTTGCAAAGTTGTGTTACTGAATATCAGCCACAGAACTTTAAAAGCCTCATGGTGTGATTTGAGGAGGACTAGGAGATCATAGATTAGCAGTACACTGCTATGCATATATTTTCACAATTTGTATTTCACTCCTCGTTAAGGGTGTGCTGGATTGCAGCTTTAATCCTCTGCCAAGAAACTTCTTAACCTGTGGGAAGAAGGTGGAATAGAAGCAGAGTGAGAAATGGGACTGTTCTGGGGGTTGGGACAAATGTTACATATACTTCTAAACTATTTGTTCAAGATTCTGTATTTTTGGAAGGATAGGAATATAAATGTCCCTTCAGTTCCTTAGATCCTAGCAGAAAAAGGCAACTAAGGGCCAGAACACGCATTGTTTTAAATCTGTCTTGCAGTGATGTATTTAATGTTTACTCCAGAGTAGGTGCAGGACAGAGGATGCAGATCATGAAACTGTCCTTCCTTCCCTCTCATAATAGGGTTGCAGCCCAGATTGGGGTCCTGAACATACTATGTTAGTCTGAAATTTAAAGTATTGTCCTTGGGGCAATGTAGTTCAATTACAAATGAAATCATAACCTCCCACTTGAAGATGCAAAAGGGACAAGAAAAGGATAATCAAGATTGCCTTGAGTGCCTTTGGAAATAATAAAAGATATTTGAAAATCTGCATGATAGTCTAGGGCCAAAGATCAGGAAACTAACATATGTTTTGCCTTTCAGTGAAATAACCTTGTCTCTAAGCCCACACAGGCATTATTATTTAACATATTGTATCCTACTGTTGAGTCCGCTGAGCTCCCAGGGTGGCAAATCTAAAAAAACAAATATTGAACAGAAATTTCTTTTACAGAACTCAAGGAAATTCAGTGATAAAGAACCTGTTTGCTTAAGACCAGACCTGCTGGTTTAAGGTATTCTCATGTTGGCCCAAACTCCAAAAAGCCAAGAAAAGGAAAGCTAAGGGTAATGCCTTAACAGATGTGCTCAGTGATGATGTTGTGCAATGTCACAAATTGTGCTTGTTAACAACTTAAACTTCATGTACCCACCCTTTTCCTTGAAGTGTGGAAGGATTACCTGAGACTAGCAAAGGTGCCCCATGTTGTCTTGGTTCTGTATTCTTTTATGAAGCATCTCAGCCTTATTGTATAGCTAGAAGACTGCCCCCCCCCCCCCGGTCAGTTGACCCTCAGCCTTCTTCCGTGATTTGAACTCTGCCTGGGATGGGTTTGCCATGGATCCTGCAGGGCTTGGGAAGATACCGCTGTCAGCAACTGGGCAGATGGCACTTGCTGTATTTCCTAGCATCTGTGTGATGGGCAATGTTGCCAGCAATAGAACAAGCACCCATTTCACAGAGTTTTGAAGGTGCACCAAGAAAAAGTGGTTCTTGACAGTGATACTGAGTTGGAATGGGTTGGTTCGCTTTTTTATTACTTTCTATTTCAGCTACAATGCATGTGTAAGCCAGTATCTTTTCCACAAGTTTCTTGCAGCAGGATGAGACCAAGGCATTCAGTAGAATTCAATAATTGTATGCTTTGAGCCACCCGGGTATATTCCAAGACAGCACTTTTATTCCAGTGTCCATTAGGGTTCTGACCTGAGCTCTTCCAGTTTAAGAGCTGTCTAAGTGCCCAGACTTGTCTTAAAAACCCACTACCATTCTTCATTTCCATCACAGCCAGTATCTTTTCCACTCTGGGACGACTTTGTTCAGGCTGATGCTCTCCAGATCTGTTGGGCTACTGCCCCCAAAACTGCAGCAGGCATATTGAACTCAATATGATTCATTGATATAGGATTGCACTATTAAAAATCATAATGAGACTGCAGAAGCCTTTATGATATTTTTAATTCATAATGAATAAAGATAAAGCAGTTGAAGGAATAAATTAACTTCTGTCTATCTGCAGTAATTATCCTGGTAGGCAGAAATGCGGTATAATCCATTTTTCCTCTACCACAACCTCCAAGTAAATTTAATCCTCCAGGTATTTTCCTCAAGATAATTAACCCCGATCCCCAGCCACCAGATCAGTATAGCCCCCTCCTGCACTCCCCACATACATGCATATGTAGCCAGATATTGGTTGATTAAAGAAGGAAGGAAGGAAGGAAGGAAGGAAGGAAGAAAACAAGCAGCATGACACGGTTAATGCAAAATAATTTTTCCTCTCCTGCTACCCCTGCCACTATCACATCAATGAATCTTTAAAAACAATCTAGCCGGGCCTTTGCATCCACCCCAGCCAGCCATGATCTAAGTACAGAAGCACCCACAGGCAAATGCACACAGAATTCTTTCGAAAAACAACTCCCATAACAAAGCAAAGTGGCCACACCTAAGTCCACATCACTCAGATCCCACCTCTTCCCCTGCCATATATAAAACATTGTGTACATGGCTTAATGATGCCTGAGTGCATGGCTTAATTTAAAGGAAGAAAATAAACAAAGCATCCTCTTTTGAGCTCCTGTTCCTTCTCTTCCCCTACCCATGTCACCTTTTCAAAAAAAATATCAGCTTTTCATCTAGAAGTCTGGATTTAAGATGGCTGCTTAGCTAGTTTGCTTGTTTGTTTGTTTATTATATTTATATGCTGCCCTTTTTCCTGTAAGCAGCCATAGATGGCCGTTATCATCCTCCTCTCCATGTTCTCATTGCAACATCCCTATGAGGTAGGTTAGACTGAGAGTCTGTGATTGTCCCAAAGTCACCCAATGAGCTTCATTCAGGGTGGGGAGTAAAACCACTTTAACCACTACACTGCACTCTTCAGAGGCAAATTGCAAGTTGCTGGTGCCATAGTCTGCATGAGGCTCCCATGCATCCTTCCTTCTTGGATGCATTTGGTCACACAAGATTGAATGAGCATGGTCTGAGTGCTCTCAGGTGCTTCCTGCTTGGAGCAAGAAAGGAATCTTGGGATAGTAGAGAAAATGTTAGCCCATGTGCCGCTGCTGTGAAAAAGGCAACTCCATGCTCAGCATCAATTAGGAGTGGAAGTGAAAACAGCTGCCAAAGTCTTACTTCCTTTATACAGATCTTTGGTGCAACAAGACTTGGAAGATTGTGTTCAGTTCTGGTCACCTCACCTGAATAAGGGCTTTATTGAGTTGGAAAAAGGACAGAGAAGGGCAACAAAAATGATCAGAGTGCTGGAGCAGCTCCCCTGTGACTACAACATCTAGGACTGTTCAGCTTAGAAAAGGGGTGAATAAGTGGAGGCAGGATATAAGTGTTTAAAATAATGCATGGTGTAGAGAAAAGCGGAGAGGGAGACCCTGGAGCCTGGGCTCATCCCATGCAGCTGACTGGTAGGGGGTTTAGGACAGATAAAAGGAAGTGTATAGTTAAACTATGGAATTCACTGCCACAGAATTGCCACCAATTGTCCCTGAGGGAGATTCATGAGGGAGGCTCTCAGTGCCTTCTTGCCTTGCTGGCCATGGGCTACCTCCTTTACCAGAGGCGGCACGCCTGCATGCACCAGTTGCTGAGGAGCTTGGGCAGGAGGAGGCCTTGCACCCATCCTGCTTGAGGGATCCTGCGGCAGCTGGTTGGCCACCATGTGTACAGAGTGCTGGACTAGATGTACCTTTAGTCTGATCTCACATGGCTTTTCTTATGTTCTTATGAATCACTGCTGCCGCCAACGTCTTTGATCCCGTAGGCAATCATTTCTCCATGGTGACATCTGAGAATCAGTCAGTTTAGGCTGCTGGGGCTAACTTGATCTGTGCACATGCAGTTGGGACACATAACAATGTCATAGATTCATAGAATAGTAGACTTTGAAGGTCCAATAAGGCCATCTTGGGCTTAATGTAAGACTCCAATTTAAAGCAACCCTAGATGGCTGTCTAGCTGCATCTTGAATGCCTCCAGTGTGGGGAAAGTCCATATACTCCCCAAGCAATTGGTTCTATTGTCATATTACTCTACCATTTCTTTCTGGTGTTCAGCCAGAATCTGTCTGCCTGTAGCTTGCATCCATTATTCTATGTCCTATAGTCTGGAATGATCAAGAAGCAATCCTGCCCCTCCATTCTGTGACATCCTTTAAAGTACTTGACAAGTGCCATCATAAGTCTTCTTTCACAAAGTGGAACATGGCCAATTATTTCAATGTCTCCTATAGGGCTTTGTTTCCAGTCCCCCAACCATCTTTGTTGCTCTTCTCTGAACAATTTGACTGCATCGGCCAGGGCAACTTATTTTATAATGTTAATGTGTTTTATATTTTTAGTGTTTTATATTTTAACTGATGTTTTGTAAGCTGCCCCGAGGCTTCGGTGAATGGGGCGGCATAGAAATTTTTTAATAAATAAATAAATAAATAAAATCTTTCTTAAATGATGCTATACAGAACTGCATGTGATATTCAAGATGGGGCTTAACCAATAGTACTTCACATGTGTTGGAAGTGATATTTTTTGCAGCCATGTCATATTGTTGGCTCATTCAGTTTGTGATCCACCACAATTCCAATATCCTTCTTGCTAGTAGTACTTGCTAGTAGTTGAGTCAAGTATCCCCTATCTTGTAACTATGTATTCAGATTCTTTTTTCCTAGATATAGAAATTTGCATTTCCCCCATTAGATTTCATTCAGTTGTTTTCCACCCAGCATTCCAACTCATCAAAGTCCCCTTGAATCTTCTTTCTGTCTCCCAGGGTATTAGCCATGCTACCCAGTTTGTGCCACCAGCAAATCTGATTAGCATCCCCTGTATCTCCTCTTCTAAATCATTAATAAAAGTGGTACCAGGATTGAACCATGAAGTACTCCACTCATTACTTCTTCCCAATTAGAAAAGGTGCCATTGAGTCCAATTCTGTAGCTAACTGTGGATCCACCCGAGAGTTTCATCAAGCCCATTTTTTTGCTAGTTTGCTGATCAGGATACCTGGGGGCCCTTCGCCAAAGGTTTTGCTGAAGTCAAGGTATAGTATTTCCAGAGCATCCCCCTGGTCCACTAGGGAAAATTACGTCATTCAAAATGAAGCCAAGGCCCAGACTGTCCCGGAGTGTTCAGCAGCAGCAGCATAATCGTGGCTTACTAGCAAGGCAAGAAGTAATGTGATTAATATAATACAGCCACTGTAGTAGTTTGGTGGTAGTGGTGCTGGGATATACCCAGACTGCTGTTTTACTAGCAATCTTTCCAAGTGCATGAAGGGTAAGTGATAAACAAGAAGAATTGTGCAACATCATTGCTGGTAACAGGTCACATTGATTAAGACATTAGCCTTAGTTTTTGGGAGTTTGACCCAACATGAGGAAGTCTTAGCTTTGACCTTTCAGTCTGTTAGGGTTTTTTTTTTAATTGACACATATGAATGCCATGCCTTATCATTAATTTCTACCGTGTATACATGAATAGAAATTCATGGACACAGAGACAAGAAGAGAGCACTGTTGGGGAGAAAGACACAGCAATGATTTTAGCACATTACATTGTATAATAAGATAAAGTAAAGTACATGCTCAGAGTGACACTTCTTTAAGAACATGTCAGTGGGGAAGGCATGTTGTTGCCATATGCATTCTGTCAAAAAGGTAAGAAGAAAGAAGTATTTTCCTTCTGGTCTTATGTAACTCAGCATGGGCTTTTATCTCCAACATTGCCTTTCTTCCTTTTTAGTTCTGTATTATGCTGGCATTCTTAAATGCTCATAAAGGACAACTGATAATTGGTATTTAGGGAGAAATAAAATACTGAAATCTCGAAATATTTTGAAAAGAAAGGACATAACAGTGGAAATTATCCTTGCACTGCAAAAATGCTGCTGTTTTAAGACCTCATTTCATCATTCATTCAATGGTGCTGCTATTGTCAAATTTGTCAGTGTATTTTTATAGGGCAGTGTACTGAGACAAAACTGGTTAACAAAATAATTAATTTTACAGACAAAATTAGTCTGCAAAAGGAATTGCCCTGCAGGAGAAACTTAAACGTATCTCCAGATATAGTGGCCAAATTAGTTTGTTTACATGAGCTGCCAAGGAGAACAGTATTATTTGTCTAAGGTACAAAGTGACATCGCAAAGTGAACTAAGCGAGAGAAAGCGTGTCAGCTAAGTGTGCTGTAGGCATCTGTTCAGGTGACAAGTACGGCCCATGACTTAACATGACTCGTGAAGCTGTGCAAGTGACGGCTCTGGATGTGGAGGTTAGACAGGTCGAGCAAAAATGCTGCAGGGCCCTGCCTGTGATGTACTTTGGAACAGCTAGATAGGAAATCTAGCTAGCACATGGGAAACCCCGGCTCATCTTAAGCGTGCATACTTGGAAGCGAGACTTGTGGAGATCAATGGATTTTCTGAATAATAAACATGTCCGGGATTTCTGTGGTAGTGCTGCTCTCATGGGAACACTAATCTTCCTGTACTGAGGCTCAATGGATTCAGTGAATTTTGAGCAGTCCTCCTACCCTATAATTTCCATCCATTTTGAAAGGAATTTAGGTCTCTTACTGTCATTTTCTTACATATGAAAACTATTTTCTTTTTTTCAGATGTACAAAAGAAATTGCTAGGAGCAGAGGCTGTCCTCTTCCTTCATTCTATTTTGTAATGAGAATTCTTGGTGAGACAAAATGTACTCACTGAATAGCATAAAAGGGAGAAAATGAGAGTTTCAGGTCCATCATGAATTTGATTCAATTTTATCCTGAACAGATACAAAGTTTCTTAGAATATTGTATATATTGGAGGGAAAGCAACCTTGAAAACCCAGGGGGAAAACACTATCTAAAGGCATAATCCATTGGGAAGTCTACTTGAAATGACTGGGAGAGCAGGGCAAGCTTTCACAGGCCATGGCGTCATGTGCGTGGTGAACAGTTCTTACAAAGTAGCTTCAAGTGCATTAGCTTGTGAAGTAACAGAAAGGAGCTGTTTGGCAGCCTATAAATTTGGAAAGAATAGAATAGAATAGAATAGAATAGAATAGAATAGAATAGTGGCATACCAGTGGGGTGTGGTTAAGAGCATGGGACTAGAACTCAGATCTTCTTTCTAGTCCCCGCTCAGCCATGGAGCCAACTGGGTGACTTTGGGCCAGTCACAGACTCTCAGCCCAACCTACCTCACAGGGTCGTTGTGGTGGGGATAAGATGGAGGAGGAGAATGATGTAAGCTGCCTTGAGCCCTTTGTAGGAGAAAGGCAGGATATAAATTGAAAAATAAAATAAAATAAAATAAATACCATCCCATTAAATAACCTCCCTTTCCTTAACTTATAGAATAACTTATAGGTTTCCTCTGTACTTGAAAATGTTTTGATTCAGCGAACCAATTTTGATTCAGGTTAACAATTCTGCCATTAACAATTTGAATGGCTGGTTAAGGATATTGTAATTCCAAAATGCGGCTCTTGTTGTAGCCGCAGCCTGAGTATCCATTCCAGCTCGATGCAGCAAGATGAAGGTCTGGCAGCTGGAAAGTTCCCTGCGGACCAAACATCTGAATTAGACAACATGCCAGAGTTTGAGAAAGCCTGGAAACACTGGACAAAATCTGACCAATGTTTATATCACCCTTTTTTCAAACTTGTGTCCTCCAATATTTGAGACTAAAACCCCCACCACTTCAAACCATCCTAACAGCCTTGCCCCACCTAAAGATGTTCTCACATTTAAATGGCCATCTCTAGTGAGGCGCCTAGGCCTGAACAGCTGATTGTGTGTAGCCTTTGTGCAATTGTTGTACATGCTGGGGTCCTGTTTGCATGGGAGGCGGCACATGTACAGCACCTTGCACATGGATTGTCTCCCTACAGGTTGTGATAACTCTGCACCCAAGGCCAGAAACTTGTCACATGAATAATGCACAAGTGAGGCTCACAAGAGCAGGAGGAGGAGATAAGCTGAAACTGGGCTCTATTCCATGCTGATAATGCAGTCAATTGAATGCCTGATGTGAAAAATAGAAAGGACATGCTTGGCTTCAAGAAAAATACTTTAAACACTATTTATATTTTTATTCCTTGTTCATCTGACTAATGAGGTGCTGTCCTAAATTATTTAGAAGAGTTCTTTAAAAATTGATCTGTGGCGACATAGGCAGTCCAATTGTTCTTTGGCGCTGCTCAAGAAACCTGTCCCCTCCATGGATTATTTATCAGAAGGTTTCTCTAAGGATGTTTGTGCTCATTGTAACCACAGTCTGAATATCTCTTGGGAGAGTTAAGCATGGTCTGGCCCCTTAAATTTTTCTTTTCAAAAGTCATCTCATTTTCCTGTCAAGAGATTTGAAAATATCAATTGCAGGGTTGTTAAGTCAAATGTAAGTCTCAACAATGGAGACATTTAGACTGTTCAGACTGAAACCTTCCTGCAGAGATTGGTCTAAAGGGATCATTATAACATTTGCCATTGCATATATATATTTATCCTTAATGGCATGGTTTTTCCATAAAGGTCAATTTAAAGAAAAAATTTGGAATATCCAGTTTGTGTCTCTTCTCCATTAAAGAAAATTTACTTTATGTGTTTATAGTTATATCTTGCTTTTTTCCTCTAAGGTACCATAGGTGGCTTTTACAATTCTACTCTATATTTTATCCTTACAACAACCCTGTGAGGTAGGTTGGACTGAGAATCTGTGACTGGCCCAAAGTCACCCAGTAAGCCCCATGGCTAATAGGAACTAAAACCCAGATCTTCAATTGCATACTCTTAACTGCTATACTTCAGAGCTGGAGAAGAATTGATCCTCACACAGCTATTATACAAAACTTAATCTGCTTATGTAGCTAGTGGACATTTTGGATTTTCCATATTTATTTTCACTGGATAAGGCCCAGTGATTTCTGTTGGTGACAAAGTGTGCTTAGCACGTAAGTTAAGCAGTGTCAGGCCTGGATGAAATCTGGATGGGTGACTTAATGTTGTGACCTGCCATACAACTTTGGCAACGATCAGGACAGAAAGGTAGTGAATAATAATAATTATTCTTCTGACATGTATCTGTATCAGATAGTGAGATTTGTTATTTTTTTACCCCTTTCCACATAGGCATTTTTCTGCACATGTTCATAAATGCATGCCTCTATTATGCCCATTTTTAAATGTACACGTTTTGCTCCCACGGATTAAAGTGTGTTTGTGTGCATTTTCAAATGTCCACATTTTTGAATGCTTCTTCCTGAATTGCAAGCTCAGCCATGGACAGATTTTGACAGCAAATTGGGTCATGTCTGGTTTGGGTTCTGGGAGAGACTGGTGATGGTGGTGGTGATGTGGAAGAGCAGACACATAATCCTGCCCCAGCCTGTTACATTTCTGCTGTCACTCCCCACAAGCCCTTTCCCTGTTGATGGAATTCCAGGCGTGTGTTTACCTTGCAAGCACGTGATTGGATCTCATGAGGGGGAAAATGGCAGTGCATGGGGAAGGTTGAGAAGAGTTTAGGGTACTCCTTCCTCCCCACCACTTCTGGGCTGCAGCATATTTGCTCCCAATGCAATTTGGCAGTGAGAAAGCAATCATGCGTAAGGTGTAGTTAGACCATTAAATTTTTAGCATTTTTTTTCTTTAGAAAAAAAAAATCAGAGGAAACAGATTTTGTTGTGTAATATGTCTTGCTTTAATGGCACCTTAAGTGAGATTTATTAGATGTTAAATTGTTGACTGGTTAAGTAGCTGTAAAATGTTTAAATCAATTCAATTCCTAAGTGATGAATGCTTTTGTTATTCCACTTCTAATCGTATTCATCTATATTTGTAGGCATATCTATATATCCATATATGATGACCTGCTGGAGCGATATATTTGGTTATAAAGATGCACATTTAATCAGAAACATAAAAAAGGGCAGAAATCACATGGTGGGTGAAATTCATCCTGTGTGGTGTGGTGGTTAAAAGGGCAGGGATGGGACTCCGAAGATCCAGGGTCTAGTGCCCTCTTAGCCGTGGAGCTCACTGGGTTTGGACCAGACATGGACTGTCAGCCCAGCCTCCCTCATAGGGTTGCTTGGTGGAGATAAGATTGGCAAAAGAAGCTCAATTATGTAAGATGCCTTAAATTTCTTGAAAGGAAAAAAGATGAGAAATAAATAAATACATAAATAAATAAATCCCAGTTTCCCTTCTTTCGTATGATCCCCAATTTCTCCCTCTTTTATATAGGGGTGAGAAGGCCAGGGATGCTCAAACTCACCTAGTTTCTCTGAATTCCATTTAGAAGCTTAATTAGCCTGCATTTTTGTTTGTAGCACACTTGTCTTTTCATTCAAATAATAAGTGTGCATTTTGAGTGGGGAAAGTGTGAGTTTCCAAGCACGTTATTCAGAAGAGTGCACTTTCCCCCATTGACTAAGCTATGCTAATGCACTTTTTACAATGCATTTTAAACTACATTTTTTAAATACAGTGTTCACAGCATCAGACCAAATTCTCATATATCCCTTGGGACCAATCCTCTCCCTTTGATTCTTCAGCTCCGGCCTTGTCATTCAGTTTTGTGCCCATTCCAAGCTTTTGCTGGCCTGGTACATACATAAGACAACGCCACCATGGGCAACGGTGCCCATGGGGCCTTTCTTTTCTTTTTTTTGGTGGTGCTGCGTCTGCCATTTTGAGTATTTAGGTTGTAGTGAAGTCCACAGCCCATGGATTCTGGGTGGCTTTCAAGCCCCAGCAGGCTGCCCTGATCAAGCAAAGTCACAGTTAACTGCTGCTGGCCCTGGAAAGCATGCACTCATTCTCTGTACAGAGCAACAGCAGTCCGTGTCTCTTTGCTTAGCATGAGGTGCTGTTATTATTGGGATAGAAATAGGTCAGAGCACGGGGTATGATGGATGCAGTGGCATAGAGGAACCAGTGGCTCCTAAACAGTGGAAATAGTGATCATCCCTGTTGGATTTGCTGGACAAAGTGGGCACTTGGAGGAAAAATGAGTGCTCTCCCAAGGGAACCTCTCCAGAGTAGCTAAATCGTTTCTTATTGCTCCGTCTCAGGTGTCATTCTGCCTCTTCTGCTTGTTCTGGTGAGAGGGAAGAGAAAAAGAAGACAAAGCGGGAAAGAGAAGAGAAGACAAAACGGGAGGAGCAACTTCAATGCCAATGGAGCTTCTTGTTCATTGAAGCTCCAGTGAAATTGGAATGGATCAGGATGCTCACTGACATAGGAATCACTTGTCGCCTCTTATGGAAAGTGCAGAACATTACCTTCTATCTGCAGGAGATACCCTACTCACTGCCCCCAATAATGTGGGGAGAACAGCTTTCTTGATGGTGCCTTCTCCATTTGGAGAATTTCTCCCCGAGAAAGAGATGATGAGTTTCCACTGTGGATACGCTAAAAAAATAAGTTAAAGTACCTTAAAAAAGTGAAAGAGTTCTTCAACCTAAGTTAATTATCTTGCTTCTGACTTCTTGCTTTGTGTTCTTAGGTTAAATGTTGTATTTTAGATTGTTTTACTGGGATAGTAGAATTGTTTAACTGGTACTGGTTCTATTAAGTTGTAAGCTGCTCTTTGCTCTGTCTGTAATAACAAATAAATATAAAAGATGTTTGCTGTTGTTACTTTTAGAATTTCAGAGTGTTTCATTATCTTACAGTGCAAAGTCACACACTAGATGCATTTTTAGTAATAATAAAAGTACCACTCATGGGTACAGGCTTGCTTGGACAGTTCAATAAAACAATAAAAATAAAAACTTGTGACTCATTGAATCTGTGCATGAAAATGGAAAGTGTCAAAATAGAGTTTTTGGTGGGCATGAAAGATTTTGTTCCACAGAAGAGAATGCCTACCTTTGATTGTTGTGATATTATTTTCCAGACTTCTGTAAATCCCGCAGGGGCTTCTGCTAGTGGGAAGTATAGAAAGGGCATTAAGAAAGCTGGAAACATCTAGTTTGGCTGGCTCTCCTCACATCCTAGCCAGCATCCTGTTGGCACCCACAAGTTGGACAGCAGCGCAACAACACTCACAAGCCATGCTCCCCAGCCATAGGGATGCATGCTGCCCCTGATACTAGAAATGCTGTTGACTCTTATGATGAGAATCTGTTCCCATGAGTTTGTCTGGGCCTCCTTTAAAACTGCCCATATTGTTGGCCACCCATCTTGTTTTTATGTTGTTGTTGTTTAGCAAAGTCACGTGTGACCCGTCTTGACCCCATGAACAATATTCCTGCATGCTCTTCTTCCCTCCACCATCCCCCGGACTCCACTCAAGCTCACGCTGACTGCTTCAGTGACTCCATCTAGCCACCTCATTCTCTGCCATCCCCTTCTTCTTTTGCCTTCAGTTGTTCCCAGCATTAGGCTCTTCTCCAGGGAGTCCTTCCTTCTCATTAGGTGGCCAAAGTATTTGAGTTTCATCTTCAGTACCTGGCCTTCTAAAGAGCAGTCAGGGTTGATCTCCTCTAGGATGGACTGGTTTGATCACCTTGTGTTCCAAGTGACTCGCAGGAGTCTCCTCCAGCACCACAATTCAAAGGCCTCAATTCTTCAGCGCTCAGCCTTCCTTATGGCTTATTTTTATGGATTGCTGTAAAACACCTACAGAATCCAGGTACAGAAATGGAAATGACAACACCAACACTGACAACTTAAGAGGTTTGAGCATGTAATGGCATCCTCTCCACATTGACCTGCATTGTGTAGAACTGCAAGTGAGAGATTTCAGAGGCTTCTTGGGCCATGGTTGAGCCTTCCTGGCATCTTTTTACCACCAGTTGATAAATTTATCAATGGGGATGAAAAGGGGGACGAAACAGGGAACTATCCTTCTGTTTTCACCCTCACATCACAAAGCACTTGTGGCACTTCCATCACAGGAGGGATTGGGGTATATCATGGGGATTGGTGGTGGAGAGAGCTCATAAACGTCAGCAATTAGCTTCCACATACAGAATTGATTTCCCTTTCTACCCCCACCACCCAAAAAAAGTGGGGGGAGGGAAGAGACAGAAAAGAAAAGTGAAAACTCATCTCTGGTTCTATAGAGATACTACTTTTAATAAACCATATTTTCCAACATAAAGCTCTTGCTTCATTTGTTTTTAATTATTTTTAATTTTGTATTCATTAAAAAGAGTCTGTATTTTCTAGGTCAGGCACAATGATCAAGCATCACTAATAGTATTGATGCTAATATTCCATGTGCTTTGGAATATTATGGGTTGGATGCAGGATTTAGTTTCTGTGGACTGAAGGTGCCTCTGCCTGATTTCGGGGTGTTTCCCCTCCCCCTTACACTATAGCTCTCCCCATTTTATCTGGTCCCAGTACCTTCTCCATTTCATTTTCAGGGACCTAGAGGGGCCATCATAGAAGGGAAAAGCTGGGCAATCTGCTTAACCCCCAGGTAGCCCAATTGCACTGCCTAAATCTGGGTCCAGCTTAATGGATCTTATGTGAACACTACAAACTGTTGGCAGTTATTAGTTCCCACAGAGATATGAATGCCCTGCGTTGTTGTCATTTAGGCACTAAAGACTGATATTTCTCCAGGCTTTTTGTGCATTGTAAGTTATTAGAGGTTTTTATAGACTGTTCTCTTCAGCATATGCTCTCAGAATGGCTCTCAGTACAAATAATTGGAATACGAGTACCATAACATACAGCACATTTTTGTATATAGGCGACAGGCTATATTTGGTTTGGAATTTATTGTGTTGATTATCTTATTGCATTTTAGTATGTGTTGTGATTTTAAAGTCCTGATTTTAGGGTAATTTATGTGGCATAATTTGTTTTATTCAGGTTGTTAGCCACTGCATACTCTTCATGATGAAGGGTCGGACATTAAAACATATTAAAGAAAATGCTGATCTAGTGGCAACGTTCAATAAAGGAACAATCTATTGTTCCACCTATCCACATTTCTTTGCCTTGTCTCCAGTTTTCTTCTGGTGCTTCAGACCATCAGTTATTCTGTGTCACTAACTAAACATGTAGTTTCCATCACTGGCAAAGAGGCATTGAGGACAGAGCTGAATTCTAACTCCAGCAATGGATGTTTGATGCTGAGCTAATGTCACTAAAGCAACACTATAGTTCAAGGCTATTGCATTTGGTAGACATCATTCTGTCCTCATTTTAGTGATCTCCTAGCACAGTTAGCAGAATTTTAAAATGCAGAGGTCTTCCGTATTTTAATGCTGAAGGATGACTAAATGCCTCCTCCACTAACACATACACACACTCACCTGTACTAGTAAATTATTCAATAGCCATGGATCTCTCTCGCTTTCTCTTTCTGACGAGTGTCTGTAGAGGTTGAAGTGACTGCTGCACAGAAATAAATCAGATTCCGAATTCTAATATTAAAAGGCTTGGGTTGTAGCAGAAAGAGGCAACTAACTTGGTGGGCTTCAGTTCTTTAATGATTTACATAATAATTCCATAGATGAGGAAGAAAGTGTTTGCATTAAGTGCTTTAATGGCTGTAGCAATCATTAGCCTTAGCAGCACTGGCCTTCCTCCCTAAAGCCTGGGCGGTCAACATTTCTATTTGGCCTAGGGATTGTCAATATATTCAGTCTTCAGGGTATTGCGGCTGCAGAACATGCTGCACATCAGACAAATACTGAGGAATTGGAGCTAATGAGCTGGCACCGAACAATTGTCCTTGGAGATGTTGGTTCACTGATTGTCAATCATGCTGGCACTTCAGCTGTGCCAAGGATGGGTTCTTCCCATTACCTAAAATCCATTTTAAAGTTGTGATACAAACTTCTTTCTCAATTAAACACAAGGAGAGGACTTTTCACAGGTTGGAGTGGGGCTGGGGTTACTCTTACACATGTGAAGGTCTATTTTCAGCAGAAGAATATGGATGCAGCAAAACCAAGTCTAGTGAAGTTGTGATCTCATTTGTTCAAGCACTGACCCAGTGTGGGACTCTTTTGTCCCATCCTAATGAGCTATTTCTTAAGAAAATTGAAATGGCTTCCAAATATTTACACAGAATTACTTGCTTAGATTCCCAAGGTACTACAAGGTTTTCCACAGAGATCCTCACGTCCTGCTTGCAGTTTCTTCTGAGAGGGCCCAATCCCATTAGTTCAGGGCAGCCATGCCAAGTGTCTCGCTGAGCACCACTGCACACATAGCATATGTATAGAGTTCAATGGTCAGTAGAGGTGGAACGACCCTGCACTGATGATCGTTGTGCAAACCTCGAAGAACACAGCATTCTTTCCCTGTATGCTTCTCTTTTAACTGTGTGGACCGTGTCTAGGGTGATCACTCATGAATCACCCACAGAAAAAGAAAGAGAAAATGCATCACTTAAAGCAAAAAGCAGAGACATATTTGCATAAAATGTGGCTGTGTTGATGTATAGATAGATGATAGATAGATGATAGATAGATAGATAGATGCAAATTTAGAAATTATTAGAGTTTAAATAGAGATATAAAAGAACAAAGTGAGGAATACAGTGCTGAGGCAAACAGTTTGCCTGCCCATTCAGTCACTGTCCAGGTGCTGAATGTTGATGGACAACTGTTCTTAAGGTCCCTTTCCTTTAGACTGGAATGGGACAGGACAGTCCTGCAAATAGGGGATATTATCAATTGGAGGACAGTGGTTCTGTAGACTTTGCAATATAGGTGGGCAAATGTAATATATTTCTGCCCCTTACTATCATTGCCATTGTGTTATGACTGAACACTTTCCTAGAATACTACAAACTGTTAAGGAAGAGTTAATACAAGCTCTTTGGCTGTAAATACTCTTGGCAGTCTCGGAGACTATTAGAATTCTATTCTGTTGCTCCTGACATGGATTCATCCCCCTCCTTTTTTTCATTTCAAGAAAATCAATAAATCCCATTCTGGTTAAGTGGCGAAAACATCAGGAAGATATAATCAGGCTGGAGAGTAGCTTCGCAGCAGACCTTTTGCAAGTGGCAGCAGTAAAGCCAGGAGTGAGATAGAAGTTGTGGTCCATCAGAGGATGGGAGACATGTTTTGCTACAAGCAGATAAATTAACTGGATTATTCAGCTACTTAAGTCAAAGTACAGACCAGTATTGTAGTAAAAGAGTTACGACATTTCCATTCCAAATCTTGATTCTGATATGCTGAGGCCAACAGCAATTTCTCAGCCTTGGCACCTCCCCCATCTTTGTTACATTCTGTAACATGGAAATAATAATATAACAATATGGCAATAATGATAAACTCCCTAATTATAAGGAATATGAAAATATGCACTTTGGATAGCCAAAGTAAAGGGTAGGTATTTTCAATGGATCACTCCTTGAGGAACTAAATTTCAAAATTAAGCAGATTTAATATTAAATTTAACTACAATGAGAATAAACCAGGATAGGGAAATTTTCTCCACTGAAGAAGGAAATGGCATCCCACTCCACTATCTTTGCCATTAAAACCCCATGGACAGTAAGAAAAGGCAAAAAGATAAGACGCTGGAAGATGAGCCCCTCAGGTCGGAAGGTATCCAATATGCTACTGGGGAAGAGCAGAGGGCTAGTACAAGTAGCGCCAGAAAGAATGAAGCGACTGGGTCAAAGCCGAAAGGACACTCAGTTGCAGATGTATCTGCTGGTGAAAGGAAAGTCTGATGCTGTAAAGATCTATACTCCATAGGAACCTGGAATGTTCAGGTCCATGAATCAAGGCAAACGACGTGGTCAAACAAGAGATGACAAGACTGAACATCGACATCTTAGGAATCAGTGAACTAAAATGGACAGGAATGGGTGAATTAAATTCAGATGACCAGCAGGTATACTACTGCAGGCAAGAATCCCTCAGAAGAAATGAAGTAGCCTTCATAGTCAATAAAAGAGTAGGAAGAGCAGTACTGGGATACAGTCTCCAAAATGACAGAATGATCTCAGTCCGAATCCAAGGCAAACCATTCAACATCACAGTAGTCCAAGTCTATGCCCCAACCACTGGTGCTTAAGAGGCTGAGGTTGACTGTTTCTTCAAAGGCCTACAATACCTTCTAGAGTTAACACCAAAAAATGATGTCCTTATCATCATGGGGTTTTGGAATGCTAAAGTAGGAAGCCAAAAGAGAACCAGAGTAACAGGCAAGTTTGGCCTTGGAATACAAAATGAAACAGGGCATAGGCTGGAAGAATTTTGTCAAGAGAATACGATGCTCATAGCAAACACTCTTTTCCAACAACCCGAGAGATGACTCTACACATGGACATCACCAAATGGTCAACACAGAAACCAGATTGACTACGTGCTCTGCAGCCAAAGATGGAGAAGCTCTATACAGTTAGTAAAAACTAGACCATGAGCTGACTGTGGCTCAGATCATGAGCTTCTGGTTGCAAAATTTAGGCTTAAATTTAAGAAAGTAGGGAAAAGCACTAGGCCACTCAGGTATGACCTAAATCATATCCCTAATGAATATGCAGTAGAGGTGACAAATAGATTTAAGGAATTAGATCTAATAGACAGAGTACCTGAAGAACTATGGACGGAGGTTCACAACATTGTACAAGAGGTAGCAACTAAAACCATCCCAAAGAAAAAGAAATGCAAGAAATCAAAATGGCTGTCTGAGGAAGCTTTACGAATAGCTGAGGAAAGAAGGGAAGCGAAAGGCAAGGGAGAAAAAGAAAGATACACCCAATTGAACGCAGAATTCCAGAGAATAGCTAGAAGAGATAAGAATGCCTTCTTAAATGAACAGTGCAAAGAAATAGAAGAAAACAGTAGACTAGGGAGGACCAGAGATCTCTTCAAGAAAATTGGACATATGAAGGGAATGTTTCATGCCAAGATGGGCATGATAAAGGACCAAAATGGCAGGGACCTTACAGAGGCAGAAAAGATTAAGAAGAGGTGGCAAGATTACACAGAAGAACTATACAAGAAACAGCTTAACATCCCTGATAACTACAATGGGCCACTGATAACTGATAAAGGGTGATAACTGACCTTGAGCCAGACATTCTGGAATGTGAAGTCAAATAGGCCTTAGGAAGTCTGAGCAAGAACAAAGCTAGTGTTCCAGCTGAGCTATTCAAAATCTTAAAAGACGATGCAGTAAAAGTGTTACACTCAATATGCCAGCAAACTTGGAAAACTCAACAGTGGCCACAGGATTGGAAAAGTCAGTTTACATTCCAATCCCAAAGAAGGGCAATGCCAAAGAATGTTCAAACTACCACACCATTGCACTCATTTCACATGCTAGCAAAGTGATGCTCAAAATCCTACAAGCAGGGCTCCAGCAGTATGTGGACAGTGAACTACCAGAAGTACAGGCAGGATTTGAAGAGGGAGAGGAACTAGAGATCAAATTGCCAACATACGCTGTATCATGGAGAAAGCTAGGGAGTGCCAGAAAAACATCTACTTCTGCTTCATTGACTTTGCTAAAGCCTTTGATTGTGTGGATCACAGCAAATTGTGGCAAGTTATTAAAGAGATGGGAGTACCAGACCATCCTATTAGTCTCTTGAGAAACCTATATGCAGGTCAAGAAGCAACAGTGAGAACTGGACACGGAACCACTGACTGGTTCAAAATTGAGGAATGAGTTCACCAAGGCTGTATACTGTTGCCCTGCCTATTTAACTTATATGCAGAGCACATAATGAGAAAGGCAGGGATAGAGGAATCACATTAAGATTGGCGGGAGAAATATCAACAACCTCGTATATACAGATGATACCATCTAATGGCAGAAAGTGAAGAGGAACTAAAGAGCCTCTTCATGTGGGTGAAGGAGGAGAGCACAAAAGTTGGCTTGAAACTCAACATTAAGAAAACTAAGATTATGGCATCCGGTCCTTTCACTTCCTGGCAAATAGTTGGGGAAGAGATGGAGGCAGTGACAGCTTTTATTTTCCTGGGCTCCAAGATCACAGCAGTCAGGGACTGCAGCCAAGAAATTAAAAGATGGTTGTTCCTTGGGAGGAAAGCTATGGCAAATCTAGACAGCATACCAAAAAGGAGACACATCACCCTGCCAACAAAGTGCATGGAGTCAAGGCTATGGTTTTCCCAGTTGCAATGTATGGCTGTGAAAATTGGAGTATAAGGAAGGCTGAGCGCTGAAGAACTGAGGCCTTTGAATTGTGGTGCTGGCGGAGACTCCCGTGTGTCCCTTGGACCACAAGGCTATCAAACCAACAGTCCTAGAGGAGATCAACCTGACTACTCTTTAGAAGGCCAGATGCTGAAGATGAAACTCAAATACTTTGGCCACCTAATGAGAAGGGAGGACTCACTGGAGAAGAGCCTAATGCTGGTAGCAACTGAAGGCAAAAGAAGAAGGGGATGGCAGAGAATGAAGTGGCTAGATGAAGTCACTGAAGCAGTCGACGTGAGCTTAAGTGGAGTTTGGAGGATGGTGGAGGAGAGGAAGGCCTGGAGGAATGTTGTCCGTGGGGTCGCGATAGGTGGGACACAACTTCGTGACTAACAACAGCAACAACATGAAAATTTTCTGGCGGAAAAATGTGACGAACTGAGAAATTCTGTTTTGAAGCTTTGTTACAGTATCTGCTGCTCCAGTCTCATTTTTATTGTATGACAGAGGAAGAACTGATTCATTGATTGACTATAATTTTAAATCTCAAATGCTCCCCCCTCATGCTCTGCATTGCAGTGGAACGCTATAATCACATGGACAATTAGAGGTAAATTTGTAGATCTGAGGAAATTTGAGTACCATTTTGTAGTTTGGCAGGTCATTGACAGTCCTTTGTTGCTTCCTGGCTCATGGACTTGATGATGAGTTCCAGAACTGATCATTCACACCAGACCTTTGAATTGTCAATTCAAGGTGCTGGTGTTAAGCTATAAAGCCCAAAACGGCTTGGGACCAGGATACCTGCAGGAACATCTTCTTCCCTATGGGCCCTTACGCCCCTTACAATCTGCAGGAGGGGCTCTGCAGTGAGGGAACCCTCACTGAAAGAAGTGAGGATGGTCTCTCCCCGGAGGAGGGCCTTTTCTGCGGTGACGCCCAGACTATGCAATGTGCTCCCTAGAGAGGTTCGTCTGGACTTTATATTCTTTTCGGTACCAGGTGAAAAACTTTTTATTAGCCCATCATTTTAAATGTTGGGAATTTTACTTAGGTTTTAACCTCAAATTTACTTTTTGGTTTTGGATTTTGCTTCTATTCTTGATTTTGATTTTGTTTTGATTTTCCTTCATTTGTGAAATGTCCTTGGTCGTACAGTATGTGCATATTTAACTATTTATTTAATTATTGTTATCCTGTTAGATTGTTGGCTTTGATTTTTGTAAGTCACCCTGAGATGCTTTGTGTACAGGACAGAGTATAAATATGTTAAATAAATAAATGTGGCATGCCCAGTTATCAGGAGATGACCCCAGAATCTGTCTGTGCAATTCCAAGATGGAATTCTGTTCACACTGCCTGCAAAGAGCTAAGCCTAGTTAGGTCGTTTCAGTCTTGTTCATGGTTAAATGGCAAGTTTTGATATCGGGAAGGTCAGCTCTTACCTTGGTATCAGTTTTGGTATGTGCTGAACAGCAACTTGGAAGGGTGGGGCTGGGCCTTCATGTTTGCCAGTTTCTCCTGCAGAACTGTGGCTGCCCAAAATAAAACCCGTGTTGTGGGTCAGTGGTGCTCCAATGCCTTTTGCAGTTATGTTAGATCCCCTGACAGGCTACCTTCTTGAATTTTTCACAGTTACTCTGTCATTAATGTTTTTCATTTCTGTTTTGGCTATCTGGACTCAGCAACTTGAAGTTGTGGGGCCCTGGAAGTCCTCCCTACTCCCTTGTAAATGAATGGCTTGAGGTGGTCTAGTCACAGGTTCACTATTCTCTTCAAAGGGTGATCATCAAAGCAGCTGGTATCTTAGTTGCTCAATGCATGTAGAATTTAGTTCCTTGAGCAGGTATGCTTGCAAATATGGCCCATATTTAAAAATGTAGCTCAGTTCAACCCACTTGCCCCCTCTGTTCAGAGTATACTCAGAGGCTAAAGCCAATTATCTGGTAGGCATTGGTTCAGTAGGAAACGAAATGGCTGGCTTTGTCCAGCACAGCATCCACACGAGGGGGAGTTAATCAAAGCTCCATCACTTTAATGACATTGCCATAGAAAATGCAGGACATTTGATATAATGTGTCTAAATTAATTACTCTCTACTGCTAACAGGAAGTTGTATGACAAATTATTTGTTCTGCCTATTCATCCAGTCTTTATCAGCCTGTTTCCTTCCCTGATGCAACATAAAGAGCTTACGCAAACACATTCATGGGCTGAGTGGATTAATTTGCCTTGATAAAGGCAAATATGTGAATTATTCAACCAGCAGCACTCAGTATTTTAAATATAATAAAATATTTTCAGTTAAAACATTAACTGTATTTTAACTGAAACCTCTCTCTCTCTCTCTCTCTCTCTCTCTGTGTGTGTGTGTGTGTGTGTGTAGAGACAGGGAAGGAGGAAGAGAAAAAGAAGGGGGAGAGAGATAACATGAATAAGTTTTCATATTTTCATTGAAAAGCAGGATTTTTTTCTTAGTGTGGATGACAATAGCATAATTGAGCTGGTGACTTTCATTGCTATTTTATGCAGATCAGCCCCAGAATAGCAAATTCAATGCATTTGTGTTGCAAACAAATGCCAATGAAATAAGAGAAAGGAATTACATCTGGAACAATTTAGAATAAGTGTGGAAATAGTTCACCCAAAATTTTGCCGTATGAGTCCACTGAAATGAATGGAAGCTATCCAAAATAGTGATATTCACTTTCTCTTCTTAACAGCTTTTTTTTGGGGGGCGGGGTTGGACCTGCTGTAGGAATAGCAAAGATCACTACTCCTCAGCGTAAAAGTGTACGTGAGTATTTGCAGCTCATTTATATATATCCTATAAACCATGGGTCTTCAAACTACGGCCCGGGGGTTGGATCCGGCCCACTATGCCCACTATGCCCATTTGGGCCCACAGCCCACCTCACCCCATGCGCAGGGATGCAGCGCTTTGCTTGCTTGGAGAAAACGATTGCCAAGCGAGCAAGCCACTGCCTCGCGCGCCTGCCTCAGGGCATGTGCCCACCACCGCCTGCACCTCGCCTCACCTCACCTCACCAAGCGCCCCAGTCCCACCTCAGCGCGTGGGCCCACACGCATTGCCCCACGCCGGCCCAGACACCCTGCTGGCACCACCTTTCCGGCCTGCACCCAGCACCGGCAGGTTTCAACTGTCCCCCTGGTGAAAAAGTTTGAGGACCCCTGCTATAAACACACACAAACACACGCGCACACACATTTCTATAGAAAAAGGGAAGTGTCAAAGTTAGTGCAAGGAATGAATGTAGCAGTCCTGCTCTAGCTCTGCATTAGTGCCAGGACTGGAGATGGAATGCAATAAGAATGGAGCAAAGCTCAGGGAGCCAAGGTTCCATTTGGATGCCAGGAAGCCCTTCCTGACAGTTAGGGCCCCCAGGGTGTGGAATGGGCTTCCACAAGAGGTCGTTGAGGCCCCATCGGTGCGGGTGTTCAAGGATAGGCTGGACATGCACATGGTGGGCATGTCGTGAGCGGAGCTGGCTGGTGCTGGAGGTCACACTAAATGGCCCAGGAGACCCCTTCTGACTTGCTCTGTTTCTATGTTTCTATGTTTCTAAGAATGCTTTTACTCACGTACGTTACACAAAGCACCAGTAGGTATAATGACAAGTGGTTTCATCTTAGGGTGATTGCAAAGGGAATTGTTCAGTGACAGAGGACATGCTTTCCATGCCAAAGGTCTCTAGTTCATTTCCTGGCATCACCACATCAGGTTAGAAAATCCGGTCATGCCTATCAGAAACCACAGGGAGCTACCAGAGTGCTCCTTACCATTGTGCCTCTATCTATCTATCTATCTATCTATCTATCTATCTATCTATTTATAACATTTCTATGCCGCCTCCATCGCAACAAAGCCTCGGGGCGGCTTACAGCAAGAACCAAATTATACAATAAAAATATTAAAACCCGGTGCATCTCGGCTTAAAAATAATTTTAAAATCCTACAAATGACCAATAAATTAGCACTTAAAATAAGTTTTAAATAAAAAGGTCTTAGCCTGGCGCCGAAAAACAAATAACGACGGCGCCAGGCGGACCTCTCTGGGGAGCGCATTCCATAGGTGGGGCACCACCACAGAGAAGGCCCCCCTCCGGGTACTCACCCTCCTAATATCATTCACAGAGGGTTCCCAGAGAAGGGCATCTGTTGCTGATCTCAAGGGGCGGGAGGCATATATGGGCGCAAGCGTTCCTTTAGATACCCAGGACCCAAGCCACTGAGGGCTTTATAGGTCATAACCAACACCTTGAATTGGGCAATGCTGAACCAAGAGCATGCCCAAATCATAAACCTGAGCCTTTAGTGGGAGATCCACCTGATCCAGAACAGGTTGAAGTTTATTAGCTGGACAGAAGATCCACTCAGTGATGGTACCTGTCCTTGGTCATGTTTCCAGCTCCAGGTGTAAACACTCCCACCCTGCAGACTATTAGACAAGGTACCTGACCAGGAGGCAGATTTTCTAGAGATCCAGGTGGCCACCTCTCTCCACCCATTCAGTGGTGCTTGGTGCTGGACCCTCTAACCTGATAGGCACATTTGGGTGGGGTTTGTATAAGCCCTTCGGCCAACTTGGTCTGTACTCTACAAGCCAGGCTAGTGCGCTTTTCCATTAAGTGGCTGCTTCTTCGCTGGCCCAGCTTTCACTAACGGGACCTGCAGGCCTGGGGTGGGGCAGGGACTGCAGATAGGCTATCAGGATGATCATGATCCTTCTTCACTGCTGTCATAAATCTTCTTTTCCACTTCCTTCTTAAGACAATAGGCTAAATATCTTCCAGGTTTGTTTGCATGGTCAAAATGTCAGTGGTCAATCTCAACTTGGTCAATCTCAACTTTTGTATCTCCTCTGTCTCTAACATATCTAGATGATTTCTTAATTGTCTGAGTTCAGTGAAAATTGGTTTATCTTGGTTTTTCTATGTTGATCCTCTAGCATTTGAATTCACACCAAAATACTTTCTGTCTGCGTGCTGATTTCTCTCTCTTTTCATTAGACATTGTTTCTAAAAAAAAAAAAAATCATATTATATAAGCTTTACTGGCTTCCCAAATTGTGGCTATGGAGGCATCATTTGGTATCATTTAATCTAAAAAATTCTTCCAATACTTCTGATTTTGTCAAAACAACTTCTAGTAGCAAAAGATTATCATTGGGTCTCCATCTTCCTCCAATCTGTTCTTTCCACTGTATTATCTTCAATGGATTATGACCAGAAAGTAATGGGTAAGATCTTTATTGCTTCTAAATTCATAATTATTTTTAGATATTCAGCACAGGTCAATCCTTGACTATGTCTGAGGTCTGTCAGAAAAAAAGGGTATAATCCCTAACTGCAGGATTTTTTAAATCTTCTAACTGCAACATTTCCATGCAGTTAAAAACATTGTTAGGTGGTTAATTTACCACCTTTTGCTTTTTTGACTTGTCCATGTTTGGATCAATAATCAGAATTTCTCCTTCTGTAAAATCCAATATCAATAGAAATAATTTTTCATAAATACTTTCTTTCTCATCCTTTGGTTCCAATGTATTAATTTTCCCACTCTGAAGTCTAATTTTGAAAGCAATAAACCTTCCCTCTGGGTCTTTAAATTCTTCTACCACATTTAGTTCTTGATTACTAATATAAATAGCAATTCCCCTGTTTTTAGAATGTGCTAAGAAAATAAAAAAATTAAACAAAAGGAAAAAAATGAATGATCATAGAGGGGATGAGTTAAACATACTGAAGGGAACAGCAGGAGATAGAACATGTTTAGTCACAGCTGGACTTAAGCACGCAGGATACTACTGATATTGCTACTAATAGTTTGTTTTTTGCTGACGTCTAATGTGAAAGACAATTAACAAAACTGTAGGGGAAGGTTGAGAAGGCGACATCTCTTCTGAACATATCCTAAACTTCCACTTGCTGTAGGATGCTCTGCACTTGCTGCCATGAATGAGTGGCACAGTTCCATCAGCAGGATGCAAAAAGACTGTGAAATTAATTACATCAGGAATAAGAACACTTCATTAATTTTTAGTTCATTGCGTAAGGCATTCTGAAATAAACGACCAAAAAGATGAAAGTGAATTGATTACATCTGTTGTAAACCAGAATTAAATGTCATTTTTATTTCAAGTAACTAGAGCAGTTTGGCTCTGCATTAAACCAGCCCAGTTCCCAAATCCTATTGTGAATTTCAGATTTGTGATTTTCAAGCTAACTGTTGTTACATTGGTCCCAGATAATGTGCAC
The DNA here is from genome assembly GCF_004798865.1 of Varanus komodoensis. Lineage (NCBI taxonomy): Eukaryota > Metazoa > Chordata > Lepidosauria > Squamata > Varanidae > Varanus > Varanus komodoensis. Next base: position 14,640,285 of record NW_025336479.1, on the reverse strand, counting down.
TCTGTCTCTGTGTGTGAGTAAAATCATTTCTGGATCCCTTGAACTGATTTAGATGCATCATCCAATCTTTTTAATTAATCACACAATATTAATGTATCCTGTTTTTACTTTTTACCTATGTCGCTAGCTGCTTTGAGTAGGCTAGCAGAAGTGTAAGACAGGATAATGATGGTGATGATGACTGAAATTTACCCAGGTCTTCTCACCAGATGCAACAGGAAGGCTGCTGTATGTAAGAAATTACAGCAAGTGGAAACTGAAGCTTTCGCAAAACTGAAAGACAAATTCAACAGGCCCTCAAAAAATGAAATAATTTGTATGAGACTGCAGTCTGCAAGGGTCCTGTGATCATTCAGATTTCCTTCTCCAAGGATGGGCAGAAAGGATGGATACCCTCACAGCCTTTTAGAAAAGCACATGCCTTTCGCTTCTGAACACTGAAGCTCTCATGTTGGGAGAGGCAAAAGGGGGCATGAAGCTTGGGTGACTCAGGTGAGGATCGGATCCTCAGTATTCAAAGCCATTCAAACCCAACATGGGGAGGAGATTTATGCAATCTGAAACTGGTGTAAATAATTTGACAGGAACTGGGAATAATTCAAAATTGGGGAGGAGGGAGATAGGAAGTGAAAATATTAAAAGAACCCTCCCTCTGCCCCCCGCCCCCGCTTTGGATGCATCAGGAATCCAACATCAGCTGCTCTCACTTGCACAATTGTGCTCTGCTCACTGCACAGTGTATTTGTACACAACTGTATCTTATAACTGAATCAAATTCACTAGATGTGGAATGGAATGTGCATCTAATGAAGAAATAACAATATCAAGGCATTGACAACACCAGTCTATGAATATTTACTGAATCTTTCTCTCCTGGATTCAGAATCTTGCCTTTAAGGTTCAGAATCTATTTACTAGAGTCAAACTAAACATATTGGAATATGTTATTGCTCCAGAGGTACATTTCTGAAATTTTGCAGGGAAGAGTAAATTCCCATTCATTTTTCTGCTTCAGCAAAAACACAAGCAAAGCAACATTTTAAAATGAATTATCGCCCTGCTTCCCAGCACACAACTTTTAATTGCAAGAACAACTAAAATTATGCAAATATGCAGACACACATTCAACACAAACAAACTATGCTTTTAAACCTGAAGGTGTTGTTTTAATCTGTTTGTGTTTTTTGCAATGTATGTTCTAGCATTACAGTATCTGGATGCTTTGCCAGAATTCAGCTGAACAACTAAAGAGAACCTCTGAATCATTGCAAAAGCAGCTGAAGAAATCCTTTCCTCCTTAGTTATGACATTAAATGACCACATAAGTATACTGTGAGTTTGCTTTTCTCTCTCCTTACCACTCCTGTCCATTTCTTACCATGCTTGCAGCAAAAACAGTTTGTGTGTGCATTTGTGCACATGCGTGTGGAAGGGTCCACCTCAATTGCACAGACATTCTGATTAGCTTTTAAGTAATTGTGCACACTGACAGTATGTGTTTGTTGCAGTGGCACCATCTTCCTTCTGCCTCCGTAATTCTGGTGCCCGTGAAAGTGTGAAGAAGCCTTTGGATAAATCTGAAATTAACATTAATAGTACCCAGCTTTCACCCAAGGCAACTGCAGTAATATGTCTAAGCCTATTGGAAATTCTGCAATGTTCATTTAAACCATATGAGATTAGTACATCATGAGTAGCTCCAAGTCCCTCCACTCCCAGCTCCTTTTTATCTCACTTGGCCGTAATTTTTTCCCTAAGCAATTGACTTTACTGACCATTTAATCTTTGCATTTGTAGTGTGCAAGCTGACAACCCTGCCAGAGGAACCAGATATGAGTGGATGTCTTCGACAAAAGAGAAGAAGGGAGTGATCTGCTGACACGACAGTCCTTGCTCAGCAAAGAGGACTGGCAGATATTCTAAATCAAACATTTTATAATCAGACTTCTAGGCAGACGTTCTTTGCAAGCTGCCAATCACCTGACAGAAGAGGCAATTCTTGTTGATGAAGCACAAATTAAAACAGATTGTCCTAGGAGAGAAAGAGTGTGTCACACCTTGAGGTTCCTCCAGCTGCAAGGGAATGTTAGAAATGAGGAAACATTTGAAGTTGCTGCAGGAATTTTTTGTTCACATGGGTCCCACCAGAAGGGTGTGTAGTACCACAGTGTATTCCTTTGAATCACTTTTTTGTTCTGGTGTCAGGAGTACCCATTTTCTCAGCCTCAGCTCGATGATAAATGTCAGCCCTTAAGATATTAGAGACAAAATGTGACAAATCTATTATTCTGGTGTTAATCTGTTGTCCTTATCGACTTTATGCTAGAACTTTATGAAATGTTTAATTCCACGTAAAGGTTAGAAGGCAAGATTTTCTTAAGCAGATCTGTTTGGAGGCTGCTCAGATAATCTACATTACAGAGCTGCCTTCCCCAATTTGACATCTTCCCAATGTTTTGGACTACAACTATTAGAAATCCTGAACTTTAGCAATGCTAGCTGGGGCTGATGGGAGTTAGTCCAAAGCAAGGCCGATTTCAAGGATTTGTAATTCTTTTCTGTTCTGTTTTAAGAAAACAGTTGAGACTCATACTTTGCTTCTTCTTCTTCCTCCAGGATACAGTGAGCACAATCCTACAAAATGGTATAAGCACCAGTTGATATGACACTTCTGCTGTGCATAGAGTGCCAGGAGCCTGAGAAGAAAAGAATCTGCGGCCACTTCTAAGTGAGGTTCAGAATATCCTTGGTATATCCTTGGTATGTTCTTGGTTTTCCATGGAAAGTTGCATCACAACATAATAGATACCAAAGCAACAGGCTTATCATATGGGTGGAATATCATGTAAGAAGAAGGCGTTGGTAGAGTACCATAAGACAACCATCCTCAATCTGGTGCTCTTCCAATGCTCTGGACTTCAACTCCCATCAGCCCTAGCTTGCATGCCCAGTAGTCAGGAAGAATCATAGTCCCAAATGCCTGCAGGGCACCAAGTTGAGAAAAACTCTCACAGGGGGTCTCTCTCCACACTTTGTTTCCTATTAAGCTAGCAAGATCTTGGCAAATACCATGAAATGTTCAGTTTCTTAATGTAGCTAATATACTTTCAGTGAACCTTTTGAACATGAACTTTTATCCACCTAAGTATAATCATTCAGGCCTTGCACACTTAATGTACCTGGTCTTTCCTGATCTAAGAGCAGACCACTTTTTAGATGACATTATGGGTAAAAGGCATAATCGAGGGACTGAAAGTGTTGAAAGAAAGGTGAGAGTCTGATGTATTTCAGAATCAGCAGGTTTCTTTGGACTGAGGTTCACTCAGTTGCCATTTAAAAGGTGTATATCATGTTAACTCTGCATGACCCAAGGTCCTTACTTTAAAGGATCTTCATTTTTCATTCCTCACTATAGCTTGGGTTAGATAGAAGAGGGGGAAACTTGAGAAGATGAGCAGATGCCATATGAAGTAAAGGTGATGTCAAAGCAAGCTGAAATGCATGTCTTTTCAATCTATCATGTGGAGTAAACAGAAAGGCAAAACCAATGGACTTGCTGAAAGACACGGATGAAACCCAGGAATAAACAAATGCATTATTCCCAAGTTATTAATTTTCTGGTGCAGTGTAAATTGCCATAAATGCAATCTATATGAATGATTTTGTTCCTTGTAGTGCAACATTTTGAAGAATGATAAGAGGGTCAAAAGTATATTTAAAGGTGAAATCTTAGTGGCTGAAAAGAGAAAATTCCTTATCTTCATTGACAGTGAAAATACCAGGATGACCTTAGGTCACTGGAGACCGATGAGTGTTATAACAGACATTGAACAACATCTCTCATGTTGCAGTTAGGAAATGCAAGTTTAAATAAGACATCAACAGATTCAGAGTTAAACTGCATCTTATATTAAGTGCATAACATGTACCTTAGGATACTTAAAAAAAAAAACTCTTGTCTAATTGCGCACAGCCCTGATTTTTATTTAGACAACTGAGCACAGGGAGGGGAGATTAAAATTTACCTTCTCTACCAAAATACCTCTGTCCTGAGAGACAAGGTTAAGAACAATTTTTATTGGAATCTGTAAAGTTTTAATGTGTTCCTTTAAGTGTTGGTAAGTTTTGGAAGAGCAAAGGGGGTGAAGGAGGGAGTGTGAGTGAATGAGGTGATTGCTTGGTGACTGAGAGTGTGGGCGGAGCTTGGAAGTGTGGGAGGAGAGAAAAATAGATACTTCCAGTCAGTCGGTAATGACCAAGTCATGGCCGATCAGCCTGCGGAAGCTGGAGAGGCGGCCGCCTCATTAGAATCCCAGGTTGTGCTGTGGGAGGCATGCAAGATTCCAGAGGAGGAGGCAGAATTCTGGGAGGACATATTTGCAGCTAGGGAGGACAAAACATACTGTTGTCAAGTATTATAAGGGTGTGAGAGAGAGAGATGCTGGTAGAAACCTGAGTGCAGAAAGGAAAGACTGGACCTAGATAAATAGAATAAAGATGATCAAAGAACACTCAGGAGAGAAAGATTTTGAATGAAAGGAGTGTCCGTGAAGGGAATGAGTGTGATACCTCAGCCGGAAGTTGTACTATACATTGTTCTACTATCTAAGGAAATACATTACTGAACATTTCGAAATCAATACATTTCTTGTATAAATCAAGTTTTATATTGTTTATTGTGAACTCAGAGTCATCGAATATTGATCCTTAGGACCACATAGAAGAACTAGAAAAGAAGCATCATGCACATTCTTTCTGTGCTTCTGGTTTGTTGTTGTTGTTAGTCGCAAAGTCTTGTCTGACCCATCGCGACTCCATGGACAACATTCCTCCAAGCCTTCCTGTCCTCCACCATCCTCCGGGCTCCACTTAAGCTCACACCTACTGCTTCAGTGACTCCATCCAGCCACCTCATTCTCTGCCGCCCCTCCTTCTTTTGCCTTCAATTGTTCCCAGCATTACAATCCTCTCCAGGGAGTCCTTTCTTTTCATTAGGTGGCCAAAGTATTTGAGTTTCATCTTCAGTATCTGGCTTTCTAAAGAGCAGTCAGGGTTGATCTCCTCTAGGACTGACCAGTTTGATTGCCTTGTGGTCCAAGGGACTCGCAGGAGTCTCCTCCAGCACCACAATTCAAAGGCCTCAAACCTTCAGCACTCAGCCTTCCTTATGGTCCAATTTTCACAGCCATGCATTGCAACTGGGAAAACCATAGCCTTGAATATACACACTTCTGTTGGCAGGGTGATGTGTCTGCTTTTTAGTATGCTGTCTAGATTTGCCATAACTTTCCTCCCAAGAAGCAAGCGTCTTTTAATTTTTTGGCTGCAGTCCCCGTCTGCTGTGATCTTGGAGCCCTGGAAAATAAAATCTGTCACTGCCTCCATTTCTTCCCCATCTATTTGCCAGGAAGTGAGAGGACTGGATGCCATGATCTTAGTTTTCTTAATGTTGAGTTTCAAGCCAACTTTTGCACTCTCCTCCTTCATCCACATCAAGAGGCTCTTTAGTTCTTCTGCCACTTTCTGTCATTAGAGTGGTATCATCTGCATATCTGGGGTTGTTGATATTTCTCCCGACAATCTTAATGTGGTTCCTCTATCCCTGCCTTTCTCATGATGTGCTCTGCATATAAGTTAAATAGGCAGGGCGACAGTATACAGCCTTGCTGAACTTTCTCAATTTTGAACCAATCAGTGGTTCCATGTCCAGTTCTCACTGTTGCTTCTTGACCCGCATATAGGTTTCTCAAGAGACAAATAAGATGGTCTTGTACTCCCATCTCTTTAAGAACTTGCCACAGTTTGTTGTGATCCACACAATCAAAGGCTTTAGCAAAGTCAATGAAGCAGAAGTAGATGTTTTTCTGGCACTCCCTAGCTTTCTCCATGATCCAGCGTATGTTGGCAATTTGATCTCTAGTTCCTCTCCCTCTTCAAATCCTGCCTGTACTTCTGGTAGTTCTCGGTCCACATACTGCAGGAGCCCAGCTTGTAGGATTTTGAGCATTACTTTGCTAGCATGTGAAATGAGTGCAATGGTGTGGTAGTTTGAACATTCTTTGGCATTGCCCTTCTTTGGGATTGGAATGTAAACTGACTTTTCCAATCCTGTGGCCACTGTTGAGTTTTCCAAGTTTGCTGGCATATTGAGTGTAGCACTTTTACTGCATCGTCTTTTAAGATTTTGAATAGCTCAGCTGGAACACTAGCTTTGTTCTTGCTCAGACTTCCTAAGTCCCATTTGACTTCACATTCCAGAAGGTCAGTGACTCCATCGTGGTTATCAGGGATGTTAAGCTGTTTCTTGTATAGTTCTTCTGTGTAATCTTGCCACCTCATCTTAATCTCTTCTGTTGTCATGACGAATGACTCGGAGGAGTCATTAGCACATGTAAGAGAGAAAGAAACTCCCAGTGAGAGTCAGGCTTTAGAGCAAGAAGATTTCTACTTGGTGCCCATAGCACAAACGCCCCCCCCCCCCCCCGCCACCACAGCCTGACTCTGACGAAGTTTTTGTCCGGCCCGCAGGGACTGCTCAGCAGGCCAAGGGACGACTGATTGCCATGGAGAATTCAAACAACTTCAGCGTTTGAGCCAATTAGAAGAGAGACAAAGTCAAGGGAGGGAGAGGAGTTTACCTAGCCCCTGTAGGGAGGGACATATGTGCAGGGTTCAAAGTACGTCATAAATCTGAGATAGGTCAGAAAGGAGGGGACAACTGTGTTGGTTAGAACTACCATCAATGGCTCTTGTACTATTCGTCATCTGTGTATCTTGAAGTGGTTTAGAATAAAAGGCTTTAAACTTTTATTGCCTGTACCTGTGTAATTAGGAAGAGATGCCTCTGTAAGGTCCCTGCCATTTTGGTCCTTTATCATGCCCATCTTGGCATGAAACATTCCCTTCATATGTCCAATTTTCTTGAAGAGATCTCTGCTCCTCCCTATACTCTTGTTTTCTTCTATTTCGTTGAACTGTTCGTTTAAGAAGGCATTCTTATCTCTTCTAGCTATTCTCTGGAATTCTGCATTTAATTGGGTGTATCTTTCTCTTTTTCCCTTGCCTTTCGCTTCCCTTCTTTCCTCAGCTATTTGTAAAGCTTCCTCAGACAGCCATTTTGCTTTCTTGCATTTCTTTTTCTTTGGGATGGTTTTAGTTGCTACCGCTTGTACAATGTTGTGAACCTTTGTCCATAGTTCTTCAGGCACTCTGTCTATCAGACCTAATTCCTTAAATCTATTTGTCACATCTACTGTATATTCATCAGGGATATGATTTAGGTCATACCTAAGTGGCCTAGTGCTTTTCCCTGCTTTCTTCAATTTAAGCCTAAATTTTGGTTTTGGTTAACATCCAACACAAGGGGTGGGCTGCAAGAGCTGCCCACAATGCACCACAGAATTACCAGTGTCAAAACAGGGATGGCTGTATTAGTGTCATTAACACTCCTGGGATGGTTTCAGGAATTATGTAGTTTTCCATAAAACCCAGATGGAGTCTTCTCTTTTCCATTTTTGCAACTTTCAAAATTTTCATTCTTATGCTCTGCCTTTAAAGGCAGATACACTTCTTTCTGCATGTTGGCAGGCCTAAACCTATCTGATTTTTGTCTCCTGCAATCCTGATTCGAGCATAAAATAGGCCATTTGAGACATGTCATGCCAATAAAATCTGTTAGGATCAGATATAAAAATATGCTTCAAAATTAATGGTCCCAGATCTTATAAATGGATATATGCTATGTTTTGTATGAACACACACACACACACACACAAACTATTTATTTAGAAAAGAAATAGAAAAGAGCATATGAAACAAGTACAAGCAAACAGTTAATTTCAATAATAAAACAGCATCTTTCTCAAAGGTCAACCATCTGAGAAGTCATAGTAGAAAGACTGCTGCATGTCATGTTACATATAATCTGTTTTAATCAATCTTGAACAATAGAATTATTTTTCTTCAGCTTCCATTCTGGATGTCTTTTATGTGCAAATAGCCTTTTATACCTGTAATATATCACAATTTGCTCTGGAAGGAGTATGAATGTCTGTTTTCTGAACTGTAAAACTGTGGATTAAAATGGATAAAATTTCATTGTAAGCAACACCATTGTCAATGCTATGGAGAAAGGACAAAAGTTCTCATACACAGAAAATGTGTATTAAAATCAGCACAAACTAGGAATCAAAGGGCTGGAGGTGCATCACCCATGGAGAGTTTTCAGGCAACCCTCTCCATAACACACTTCTCAAGTCTGGGCAAGGTCAGCAAATCTCTCATAGCAGTATTCTGTTAAGTGCAGAAGAGTTCCACTGGAGGAAGGAGAGGGCATTAGCAGCGCCTCCACCCCTTGGCAAGCATTATGTCAGTGTGTTTTGCACATGTGCCTAGATCACTCTGGATGATTGCCAGGGTATTAGTTGTTCTCACTTTCGTTTTTGGTAGGGATGGAAGAACCACAGATGTCTGGCTTTGCCAGGACTTACCAAAGATAGCATAGCTCAATTTGTTTCACTCCAGTTCTCATTTGTGACAGTTTTCCTTTTTGCTTGAATGAGAAAAATGCACATTCCCCCATACCTATTGATGGTAGTGTGCAAATATGCATTAATTGAAAAAGGTCCCATTTGAAAGTACATGTTTTTGAAAATATGCATTTTTTAAATATGATCATAAGTTCAGAATTTGCAAATACTTCAACGAAATATGCTCTCATTCACATTTACATTTTGGATTGTGAGTAGGGCAAGACTGAATGACTAGCAAATGTAAAGTAAATTCTCATACTCTTAGTTCTGGGTCACAACTATATTTCCCCATGTCACTGGTATCAACAAAGACCACCACAGTTGCCTGTAATTTAGCTCTTTCTACAAAGCTATGTAGACAGTACATCATATTCAGATGAGCAAGTCAGGATCCTATCTTGTGATCAACATACGCATCACAAAGTCAGCACTCTACATGCTTACTCTCTAAGCCCTCTCACTACCACAAGTCACTCACCCCCTGGAGCACTAAAGATAGTTAGCTGCCCTGGCATATTCATGCTGTTGCCAACAATGCAATGCAGCTGCAAAAAGGGCAAATGCTATTTTGAGCTGCATTAATAGAAGTATTACTTCCAATTCACAAGAAGTAGTAGTTCCTCTATACTCCTCACCTGGAATCCTGTGTCTAGTTCTGGGCACCAAGGTTTAAGAAAAATGCAGAAAAAGTAAAAATAGTCCTGAAGAGGGCAACAAAAATGATCCAGGCTTTGGAAACACTGCCCTGTGAAGAGAGACTGAGAGAACTGGGCATGTTCAGCCTTGAGAAGAGAAGACAAGATATCCCTCTATAAGTACCTCAAAGGCTGTCACAAAGAGGAAGGTCAAGATTTCTTCTTGCTGATGTCAGAGTGTAGGAAACAGAATAATCAAGTCAAGTTGCAAGAACCCACATTCAGGCTGGACATCAGGTAAAGCTTCCTCACTGCCAGAGCAATACAACAGTGGAACCAGCTGCCTAGAGAGGTGGTGGGCTCTCCCACACTAGAGACATTCAGAAAGAAACTTGACAACCATTTGAATGGGATGGTGTAACTTGGTGTCCTGAAACAGCAGGGGGTTGGACCTGACGGCCTTCATGGCCCCTTCCAACTCTACTATTCTATGATTCTATGATCTCAGTTCATTCCTGATTTGTATAATTTATGCAATTTGTGAAGAGTACACTAAATAGACACAGGTCTCAGCTCCAGATCTGTGCAAATATTTCAAGCAATTTTGGAGAAGCTGAAAACAAACACTTACTTGGACTGCTTTTGGCTGTCAGATTGGAAATGTGTTGAAGGCCAAATTGAATGAGTTTTCTAGTGTTGCACACCCTTACCTTGTATTTCTTTGTTGTTTGTAAGCAGACTAGCTAGGTTTGCACAGTAGTCCTACTCAGTATAGAGTTGTGTATTGCTTTTATTGCCTATTTTGAAACTTGGGTTTAGTTTTGGTATGTGATTGAGAGTATCTTCAAGTACACATGAATATCTGTTAGACCAGGATAGCAAGAACTTGAAATTCTGCATGATTTTCCCTTGAGATTTAGCTTTAACTATAAATTTGTAAAGGGTTACAAGTTATCTTCCTTCACTGGGCCCTTGTTTAGGTGTCAGCTTATGGTTTATGAGTTTAAATGAATTTTAAAATGCTTACTTGATGTAATCTAAGAGATGAATAAGTAAACAGCCCTTCTCTTCTCTTTACCTCTGTGCTTAACTTGTTCATGCACAATCCCTTTATTGCCAAAACTCAAATATTTCTTCACTGCAGTTTATTGGATTCAGAAGATAAGGAGAAGCTGGCTTACTTCTTAACTGATCTGCTGGAATCTTTCTCACAGTTTCTTATGTTTATTATACATCACAAGGAGCAGCTGGGCAAGTGAGATACTCCTCAATGAGGAACTTACATTTTGGTGATGGAACTTTTGTCATCAGGTGAAGACCTTTTTATTCTCCCAGTATTTTAATTGCTAACTTGTTTTATTTAGTGGGTTATATTTTAACAATGGATGCTGGGCAAATGTTATTCCTATTTCTATTTAAATATTAATTGGCTGTAAACCATCCTGAGACATCTAAGTATGGGACAGTATAGAAAAGTTTTAAATAAGTAAATAAATAAAGATAGATCACTGCTCAGTGATAGGACTTGAGATTTGGTGTGTACAGCAAGTTTTCCAAAGGGTATATTTGGTAGCTCTGCTAGGTCAGTAATTTTATGCTGTCTAGCATCAACAATTTTCTTTGATGTAGAACTGAGTAAAGCTACTTCGTTGGAAGTATACAAAAGTTCAAATGTATTTCCATTGCTGGCTTAGAGTTAAGTAAGGAGGCTTTAGTTTGTGGAATCAGTTTTGTTTTTAACATTGACCCCTAGAGTCCAGCCAGCAACAGACAGTGTCTTTTTATGCTGGATACCTGGCATTAATTCATGGGAAATATATATAATAATTGGAGAAAAGAGATATGGATAGTAACATTAGGTAAATGTATAATCAAGAAGCCCACCAACTGTAAAGACAAAGAGTTAAATTTGGACAATCTGGACTACTAGATTGAATACTTAGAATAGACCCATTGAATCATGACTACCTTGATTGTGACAGTCTTAACCTCTGTTAACCCAAATGGATTTGCTTTAAGTACTCCTATGTCTGGATCCAACCCAACATGTGAAATCTAATGTCACACAATTGGATGCCCAGAAGGGATTTTCCCATTCTTCCTTCTGCCTGAAGCTGCTCTCTGTCACAATGGCTATTCCAGGCCTTCAGAGCTAATTTTGAGGGGAGGAGGTCAGACAAGACATGTTTCTCCTTTGTTCAGCTAGCGGGAAAGACTAATTCCATATAACTCCAAGAAAAATGTGGCCTTTCGAATCTTGCTGTGCAAATGTAAGATAAACAGTATTAAACCATATTCCCATCTATTTGCAATCTTGTACTGAAAAGATGAAAATCAGTTCCATCTGGTTTTCTCACCTATGTACAGTTGATTGAAATCAATCCTAATTCAGATTTGGGTTTCAAGTACCATCCCAAATTAGGCTTAGTCAGGGATGAGTATAGCAGTTGCTAATGTATGGCTCATGTATAGAAGGAGGAAAGGCCTCTGATCAGCTGTCAGAGATAATGGAATGAGGAGAAGGGGGAGCTCATGTTGGTTTGGATGCAGGATCAGTGACAGTGTCCCTGCCTAGACAGCCTGTGAAGTTGCCCTTCTAGTTAACTGTATGATAATTAATTCCTGGCAGTGGATCACAAATGCCAGGTCTGAAATATCTCTTGAGAACCCATGAAAGGAAAACAATAAACAAACAGGAGAACATAACAATTGTCTTGCTGAATTAGGCTATAGGTCCATCTAGCTCCACGCTCTGAGCAGCTTTGGGCATTATGGAACACGGTTGATACAAGGAGCACAAATGACTCATACTTTCATCCCCTCCCTCCTTCTGGCATTTGTTTTATAACATCCACTTTGCCGACCATGGCAAGAGGCACACGCTGTCACTACATCAGGAGTGCATCGAACCGCACTGCATTGCAAGTTCAACTTTGTAGTTCTTCTTTGGGCATTACAAAGAAGCACGAAAAGCAAGAAGCCAAAGTCCCTCATGCATCCTGTTCCCTCTCACATTCCTTAACATCGCAGCGTCTGTCTGTTCCGAGCACCAGCCAACTAGAGCCCCCTGGGAGGCTTGTAAACAGGATTGGCAGTTGCCTTCCCTGCTCCTTTGTCCCCGGCATCTGGAAAGCAGAGATAGGAAGCCTTTGGCGCATGGGCATTTTGAACAAAGTAACTGATTTATTTTTTCAAAGCACTCACTAACACATACACATTCCTCGTCTTGTGATGGAAAAGTCTGTAAATTAATTAAATGTCTCATGACCACATTTTTTCTTTGATTTGTCCTGTACCCACCATTGGAAGACTCTGCATTACCACTGCTGAGAGACAGAATAAGCTCTCAGTCTCACATAAGGTGGCAATGAGACCCAAGAGGCTTGACAAGACCATGTATCCCAAAACGTCTTCTATGCTTCTTTATCTTTTCTTTGAGGGTAATAGGCTTTTAAGTAAACACAAAGTAACCAATGCCAGCCCGCTGTGCTTTACAGTGATGGCCCAAGATATAAAGACTGTAAACATCCAAAAAGGGTCACTTCCACACACAGAGGAGGAGCCTGGCCATGGCTTATAAGAACAAACAGCTCTGCTGGGAGACAGAAAGAGAAGAAGCTACAAGCTTGCTGTTTATTCTGCATACCTTTCTGTTATCTCCACCTGGAATGCATCCATAAATACAGAAATGTTTTACCTTACATGAAGCTAATTTTAAGCAAGTAGGGTTGTGGCATGAATATACAGAGGCGCTATTGCTTGCTTGAGTTTACAGTCTTAGGAACAAATATATTTTAAAGGAGGAAATCTCCCCATGAAGGTTAAGTCCTATTTGCCCACATGAGCTGACAACTTGGATATGATTATATTCTGTTGTGACTTTAGTCCGACCTTTTAAACTGCTTGCGCATTGTTAATGAGCCCTTGCTCCCAAGCGCTGCAAAACCTGATGATCATGCTTTCTGACAGGTACCATGCAGAATAATACACTTCCACGGGAGGATGTGAGCATTTGTTTCCACTGCCATTTCCAGAATTAATGCACTTTTGTTGTAAATCACCAGCAGATCTCTGCCAGTTTATATCATATGAGGAGCTGGCTTAAAAATTTAAAGGGCTTTTTAGAAGTGAACAGTAATACAAATAGGAGTACTTTACACAATAAATAACATCATGGGACACACTGGGAAGGGACTGTGGCCACCATGGCCTCACTGGTAGGCTTTTTTTTAAATGAAAGAATCACATGAGATGGGCACAAATCACATGGAAAATAACTTCACCAGTGCCATTATTCTAGGGGTATTGATTGCATCTCTCATGACTTTCAATTATTCATTGCTGGAGAATGACGTACAACATTTGCTTTCATTTTTAAATGTTGCCCCCATTGAAAGAGCATGTGCACACACTCTAGGATAACATCTTTAATTGAACTAGGGAAAGGGAGATTTGTGTGGTATCCTTTCTCAAGCCCTAGAAATAGTTTGTACACAGAGAGAAGAGAGGGATAGCTGCTAATGCAAGGCTCAGAGAACCAGAATAATCAGGGACGTTTGTCCCCAGGACATAAAGAACCAGGCTCTGTATTTATGTGAATAAATATGTAACCTTTCCCTGCCCATCTACCATATTATCATGCATAGCTATATATACAAACTGGGCAACAAGAAATGTAAGGTAAAACAATGGGAACTAAAAGAAGCTAAAGGATATCCATCAGTCCTTCAGTTTTTCAAAACAGACAAAGCCTTTTCTGCAGTCTGGCTTAGGCAGTGCCCTAACTAGGGAAGTCAATGAAGAAGAAGGATAAGACTTATTTCAACAGAGAGTCTCTGCCAGTGGCAATTGAAGAGGAAGAAAAGAATGCTTGCACAAGGCAATCAGAGACGTTGGGGAGGCAAGTCATGATGAGGCAATGAAAAAGCCAAGACATTAACATTTGCCCTCTCACACAATTCATTCTTAGACACCATTTCTCTCTCTCTCTCTCTCACACACACACACACAGACACCAGTTGTTTCAGCCACTCTTCACCTTTTCCCAGCTGGGAATGAAGGCCTACTCAAAGGTGGCCCTAAGATTGTGCTCCTCAAGATGGTGGCCAGTTGGGAATGGTTCTCTCTCCCATAACCCACCACCCATTCTCAAAGGAAGCACAGCTCTAGGGGGGCTCTTTACTAGATGCTGTGGCAGACCAGATGGAGAGACATAATGGCCTGACTTTGGCATGTGGACTGAGATGCCTTATTCCTGGCTTAAATTTTCTCCCAATGCCCTTGCGGGGGAAAAGCAGAGTGCTACTGAAAACAGTCCTGAAAAGAGTGTAGGCAAAAGTTTCCAAATAATTGAATAGAAGATTGGGTTTAAAATACTGTAGTTCTATATTTGTGAGCGCTCAGTGCATGATTCCTCATGGTGCAACAAAGTGAACCAAAAAGCTTCATTGCATCAGTTTTAGCACAACATGACGCTACTGTTTTCAGCAACCTTCCCTTCCTCTTGGAATGCTCCACCGGGTCTTATTGAGGAAGGATGAGATCTCATTAATGTCCTACTCCTGGAATGTGAGAGTGCAACAGTCTTCTCAGAAAGCTAGAAACAATGTGCAAGTTTAGGGTTCTAAACTGTGAAGTAAAAATCTTAGTATGCAGGACTGTGACCATACAGAACTTGTATGTACATGTGCACATAAGTGCAAAATGAGTGTAGCACACTGTGCAGAGGCCAAAGGTGAGAAGTGTAAGCCTGGCAGTCCTTGGTTCAAATCTTACATCCCTTGAGTCAGCATCTGGCTTAGCCTACATGCTGTGACATGGAGATAATAATACTATCATAGGAATTACTAAGGTCATATACTCTGGAAAAAGCAGTTTTTTTATTTAACCAGTGGGGAAGTGGAAGACAAGGCTTAAGTATGTTTCCAGCCCCTAGTAAGAATTTTTCTGATCACAGCTCCAGCCTGACTGGAACAGCACCTACTAATGCTATTTTGAGATACTGGGGGCAGGAAGTTTTCAGAAGAAGAATGAGAAATGTGTATCCATATCCACATCCACATCCATATCCATATCACTCGTTTTGGCTGAGATAGTTTTCTGAAGAGTGAGAAAGACAAAACTTTTCCATTTTCTACTCTTCCCTCCTGCTTTGTTTTGATTAACTGCAGTGGCATGCCCTCCCCCTTCCTAGATGCCTCTCCTGGATAGCAGTCCCATAAGTCCTGAAATATGGGGACTATGTATCCTGTTAGGATTGTTCCCTTGCATTTTGCAAACACATATGCTTCTGCTTGCCTAGGAAAACATGCCCATTCCAGGTTATTAGCCTAACAAAGGAATGGTTAGATAGCAACCATAGAAATATAATTGAATAATGAAATACACATGAAAGGTTAAATAATTAACACCCAGTTATCATTCAATCCTATACAAATCTACCAAAAGCGAGCTCTCTTGAGTTCAGTGGGATGTATTCTTAAGTAAATGGGCATATGATGACAGTTGCTAAAGCAGATGTGGAATCAGTGACCATCCCAGTGTTGGACTGCAACTCCTATTAGCCCGGAGCATTAGTCATGGTTGCTGGAGCAGACCGGAGATGAAATCCAACATCATGTGGGGGGACTGCTTTAAGGTGCAGGCGACAAGACTTTGTGGTTTTTACACAGAGAGAGAGAGAGAGCATGAGAGTGCTAATTCTTCAGTCAACAAAAGGATGGGATGCTTGGACATCTGAGATACAAGCACGCACTGAATTTCCCTAAAATGTATATTATACAGATACTTGTCTGAGTATCATTACGCAGTGGAGGACCTGGTCAAGAGCTGATGCTTAAAAGAAATGTCTGCTATATGATAGGCAGCAATTCTTGCTTCCTGGCAAAGGAAATTTTAAAGGTTAACATTTCAGTAGGAACTGTCACGTTTAACATTACTTTCACATGTTTTATTGAACAGTTCATGTCGAAGCCAAAGTTGCAATAGCTCTGCAACCATTGAAATGAAGTGACTTTGACTTTGTTATTTTTGCAGCAACTCTGCACAATTACTTCAGGGCAAGAGACAATGACAGAAAGTCACCTGGGAGCCTTACCAGAATTTGAACCAAATCTAATTCCAAACTGGCTTTGCTTGCACCAGAACAAGAGTCTTAAAAATATGATTCACCATCTAGAATGAGTGTAGTCATTAGCATTCTGTGCTAATTTTAAAGGTAGGCCAAGGATCCTGGAAATATTTTCAAATATTTTTTCCAATTGCAAAGATGAATGCATTAACCAGAATTCAATCAGCCATCATTACTTTTAGCACTCCATAACACCCATTTATACTCTGGATTCTGTGAGCATCATTCTGGAAGCATCATTGTCTGCAGGACTTGCCAGAAACATGCAAGCAACATCTGTTCTACTTTGTCGTAATAATGCTACTTATAAAAACTCATTGGCAATATGTAGGGAAGGGCAATAACCCTGCAATACTCTGTACTCAGAAAAAGCCTCATAAAGTCTAATGAGATTGGTCCCAAGCAAGGGTATGGGTGGCTACTTAAAAATTTAGGGACCAGGACCCTCATGCACAAATCTCATTTTAAAAATCCTGTATTTGCTAACGTGTAACTAGATATGCAAATTCAGAGCAAATCACTAAGATTCATTTGAATTTTCATGATACATCCATATATGCCCAGCCGCCCCCTGAGATCGGTGGGAGAGGCCCTTCTCCGGGAACCCTCCTTGAAAGAAATTAGGAGGGTGGGTACTCGGAGGAGGGCTTTCTCTGCAGTGGCGCCTAAGTTATGGAATGCGCTCCCCAGAGAGGTCCACCTGGCGCCGTCGTTATTTGATTTTCGGCGCCAGGCGAAGACCTTTTTATTTAAGCAGCATTTTAAATGTTAATTTTATTGAATTTTATCTGGCCAGGGCGGCTTATTTTATATTGTATGTATTTTATTCTAATGTTTATATTTTTAATTTGTATTCTAATTATTTAACTTATTGATGTAAGCTGCCCCAAGGCTTCAGCGAATGGGGCGGCATAAAAATGTTTTAATAAATAAATACAAAGATAGCTAATTAATTTTCAGCTAATTAATAAGTCATTTCATATCCATACATTCTTCAGTTAATTTGCACCTTTATCCAGATCAACCCAATAATTGAAAAAGTGTTCCCCCCCTGCAAACGTAATTGTCACATAGGCAAGGGTAAGAGTCTGGAGGGAGATTGAAAGTTGTCTGTAAGACCTGCCAGAAATTCTTCTGGCATGGGGAGAGTTAACCTTTCCCTCCTCAGTCACAATGATTTTGGGGGCATTACTGATTTGTCAGGATCTCAGAGTTGACCCACTGTTATCTTGTTTTTGATACATTTTATTTGTTACATTTATTCTACTTTTCTTGCAAGGAGTCCAGAGTTGCTTGATTGGTCCTCCTCCTCCTCCTCCTCACACTACCCCTTGGAAGTAGTCCAGGCTGAGATTCAGTGAATGGCAAAAGTCATGACATGATCTTCATGGCCGTTTGGGAGCCCAGGGGCAGGATCTCCTGAGACCCAGTCCATCATTTAATCACTACAGCACACTGGCGTTCATTGACTTTTATTTATTAATTTTAATGGGCAATCACTGCCACTTTGCCTCTGCTAGTTTCTTGTCACCCTCCATCACAGACATACAGAGGGCAAAGCAGTGACAATTCATTGGCAAATGCCATATAAAGTACAAAATACTTCCTGCACAAGCTCTCTATACAATCCTGCACAAGCTCTCTATCTGCTTCTTGGAAGGCCCACCATTTCCCTTGTAAAGTGCTATAAATATATAATAAATTAACAATTAAAATAAGTTTTAAATAAAAAGGTCTTAGCCTGGCACTGAAAAACAAATAAACAAATAATTAAATGCATATTATCAGACATAAATCCATACTTATATGCAATATGTATTAAATATTCACAACTGTATTTAATACTAAATAAAATGATAAATTTCTTGATTTGAGCATTTTTCCTTACATGATGCCCCACCAAACTTCACTAGTAGTCTTTGCTTTTCTCAGTGTAGTGGGAATAGTGATAATTGATCTGTAAGACATGGCAGTGCATAATGGAAGAGCTCTGCACCCCACAGTTGTACCCAGCTAATAAAAACGCATATACTAACAGTGAAATATTCTCTTCCTTCTTGAGACAAAGGATATAATGAATGGCAGCTCATCACAGTCACAAGTATAGGAAGAAATCATCTTGCGATATGGTTTGAAAATCCATCAACTTTAACATCACATTTTGGTATTTATGACATAGAATGTGATATGATTCACATGAACAAAATCGTTGTGATCACAATTTTCACATATAGCATAGGCCACATTACCAGTTATAGGAATAACAATGGAAAAATTAAGGAGATCGTGTTTTATTAATGATACCTGTAAGTGGTTAAAGATAATTGAGCCAGTGAGCCAATATAGTAAGTATAAACATAGGAACTGTTCTGTGGGAACTCAGATAAAACACTGGGTTCATTCAACTGGAGATGAAGAGGTATTGTGCCTGGGACCATGTATATGTAAAATACCTGTTCTATCACTCAACAACCTCCCAAAGACTGAGAAGATCAGGGGTATCTATGCAACTGGAACCCTTTCCCCCCAGTCCAAATCAAAGTAAAATGAAGCCACAAAAAGTAGAATTTAAGTTCAGTGGTAAAAAGAAGAGAGATTACATGTTTGTTTACAGTCAGGCTTTCCAACCCAAAACTTCAAAAAATGTGGACTGCTTTCAGATGCTGGTGCTTCAAATAAGTTGCATCCATTATGTCATGTATCAGTGCAAGCAGTAGAAATAAGAGACATCCATTACAATAATGGGGCTCTGATGTTTTGAAACAATAGACAACCTTTAAAATAACAGTGATCCACAGTTCTTACTGAGAAGGTTTTGGAGGCTTGCAACCCTACTGCAGCTTTCTATTTTCATAATGACCATCAAGGCATGGTTGAAGCAAAGGAGGTGCATTTTTGGACACTGATGGCTGTGAAATCTGCAGATGCCTGTATTCACTGGGAAAGTCAAGATGCATTACACAAGGAGTACTGAGAACAGCATACTTCCTAAATCTGCTGTGATTGCTGGTCAAGCTGAGCTTGTGAACTGCTGTAGTCCCCACTTTGAGGATGATCAAACCAGAGTTGAATCAGAGAGTTACCCGTGAGCAGATTTTGAACTCCTGACTAGTGTGCTTTGCTGCTGCCCTGTTCCAGCGAGCTCCTTGACGTGGATTCTGCAAGAAGGGAGAACGCATAGACCTGTTCCACGGAGGCAACCCAAGGGAGCTGATTACTGCCTTCTCAGTGATAGTGATGGCCTCTCCTTTCCACTCAAGGGATAAGACATCCTTTCTCATCAAAGCTCCCAGTTTTAGGTACTTGATCCAGCCTGCTTAAATGCAAGCTGAAAGACAAAGGTCTTAAAGTGCAAAAACTCAACATTTGAAGTGATCAAAGGGGTCTTAGAAAACACTAAGCCTTCTGAACTGTCTTGAAGAATTCATTTGAGAAAGGGCAGGTTCTACTTTTTTGTGGAACTTACCTTTGCACTGGTTAGGGCTTTCATGAATGTTTAGCTTGAAGAAGAAGAGAAACAAAGC
Source organism: Varanus komodoensis (assembly GCF_004798865.1). Taxonomy (NCBI): domain Eukaryota; kingdom Metazoa; phylum Chordata; class Lepidosauria; order Squamata; family Varanidae; genus Varanus; species Varanus komodoensis. The sequence continues at coordinate 14,620,466 of NW_025336479.1, read as the reverse complement.
CCCGCTCCCCTGCTCCAAGTGTTCAGGAAAGCACATGGGGAGCAAATCTTCAAGCATTCTTCAGGGTAAAGAATAAAGAAGCCATGTTATTCCCTACGTTTGCATTCTTTAAATATGTATGTTTCAAAGCACAGTGAAGGCATTCATATCTTTTTCCAGCTCTAGCATTTCCAATCTTCAACCAGTATTCAAGGCTTATGTAAGTGTTTCCAATAGTTTACTGGAGAATATTGCTAAAGATATCAGAGTGTGTATACCTGTCAATCAGCCACAAAATAAAGTCTAGCCTCCAGCACAGCCAGTAGGGAAGGAGAGAAGGAATGGGGAGGAGCTGCTGGACCATGTCAGGAAAAACTCTCATCACTCATAATAAAAATATGCTAGCTGCCCTCCAAGTGAAATATATTCATACTGAATTGAACTAATTGTGTAAGATAATGCAGCTTGGTTGTTGTTGCTTTCTAATTGCTGTTTGAGAATTTGAAGTGAGTTGTTTTATCTAATTCCGAACAATGTTTTAAACAATTATTTCTAAAGAAAAGAGCAATATAGTGTTTTGTAATGATAATTACATTCTGATGACTACTAATAGTGCAACTCTCCAGGTATCCCTCAGAAGTAAATCTCACTGGGTTCAGAGCAGCTTACTCCCAGGGAAGTGAGCAGCAGTTTATTGCCCTAGTGCAACTTACCTGGGTTTACTGTATTTCTTTCTTTACAGATTCAGATGTTTGATCTCTGTCTTGAAAGAGCAGTGCTACACCACACTGTACCAGTATTGTACTGTCAGTCACAAAGGATTAAGGGTGCAATCCTAAACATACTTAACTGGGAGTAATCCCCACTAAACTCAATCAGTCTTCTGAGCAAGCATGCATAGGATTGTCCTGAACACCCCAAAACACACACACATGTCCCTTCTGAGAGTTGTTGGCACTGTGGCCAACCAGGAGCAAACTGGATGCACATATAAAATGACTGGGAAGAGATCAAGAATAATTGAAATAATTATTTCACTTGAAATAATCATTGATTGCATTGTAAGGCTGGATCAAGGTGACTGCTTCAGACGGCGGATGCTGATGGATGGCAAGTGGTGGTGTCAGAATCCCAGAATCTCAATTTGAGAAGAGGAAATAAAACTCGGGTTCGTGGGAAAGATCAAGCCTCCAGACCATCTTGGCTTTATTGCATTACCCAGGTTCCCGCGGTACACTCACGACAATGCATTACCGTGCAGGCAGAGGTAAACTGCTGCAAAGCTTCAACACTGTTACAGGGTATTTATACCCTCCCAGTCAAGTCACAGGTACAGGGCAATTTATGACAGAATGCAGATATTACAATAAGGTTCTGAGGTCATCACATACAGAACAGATAAAGGAATGTCAGTCAATCATACAGAGTCAATGAGATTACAATATTTCTAATTGCAGTGTATTGACACTTTAGTTGAGTAACATGAACCCATCTCCAGGTCTGCTTATACATGTAAATTCAAGCTACTGAGAAACTGTTCATGAACTCATAACCTTATCTAGACTCTAGACTCTGAATGACCAGGGCACATGAAGCCCTCTGGGCTAGGAAGATACTTCCTGGTAAACTGAACTGCAATGCCATTTTGAACAGTGACTTAGCTTGGTTTTGAGGAGTACAGGCTTTGATCCCACAATGCAAAAGCACACAGAAGTAATGCTTCTCTGACAGGATTTATCCAAATTTTCCTAACAGTGGCAATCCATGAGAGGGTGGATCTGTGCATCCTGCACAGCTTGCCCTCTGCTCCCTGGACCATCCCGACGCCTTCAGGTACAATGAAGATGCTGCACCAACATCAGTATCAGAGTCAGATTCAGCTACCAGCCTGGTCAACTTCTATAAGCTGAACAGGTGTGTGAGGGTGCCGTCTGTCCTTCATCTCAGGCAGCAAAGTATTTTAGGCTGTCCTTCCTTTTTGGGGTGTCAGCGAATTGCATTAAAAGAAACTAAAATTCGTTGCTTGGAAAATCACTCAGTTCTGGCTTCTGACCTTTGCTTGTTCTGAAAATCAGAGGCATCTGGAATCATTGCAACAATTGCACACTCTCAATGGAGGGTTTTGGGTTTTGTTTTGTTTTTAACCCTGTAAGGTGTTTGGAATTTTGCATTGAAAATGGGTGGAAAAAAGCACTCCTCTCTCAAGGAACAATGGTCCCAGTTCAAATTTGGGACATGTGCCGGCAGAAAGTAAATAAAAGTTTGCTTTGGCCTTTACACTGAAGTCCTTTCCTAGTTGGGTGCTGACCGCGATGAGAGAGAGACATTCTGTACATAGCCTGCAACACAGCTGCTTTCTACTGCTTCCTCTGTTCCAGGGCTAAACACTGGCATTTAAGGCAAGTTCTAAGGATAACCCTGGGGAAATTCCAATTCAAATTAATCTCTGAATATTGAGGGGAAAAAAACCTCTGAAAACTCTTAATTTACTGCAGTTTATTGAGGTTTTAAAACTAAATATTTAATGCAAGAAAGCCTTTAATGCAGAGTTTACATAAAATTCTCCTCAGCTATAAATATTAGAGGAAATTTGGAAAGGGGAAAAATAATCCTAAAAGTAAACACTGGTTTTTTTCAGACCTAAAACACAAGGGGTGGGGAAAATATATTTAATGGAAATCCAAATGGGCCATAACATTCTTCTCTGCTTCAACAGAAAACTAGATTCATTTGAACATGTGCTACATCCCTGTTCAGGGAGTGTTCCTAATGGGGGCATCGGGCTGTAGAATCCTACAAGAATGCACACAGGAAACTTTAGCCGGCCTGAACCAAGCATAGAAGAGATGCTTCACCGAAGGACAAATTAGTCGTGGGTTGCTGATGCACCTGCAAAGGATGTTTAACCATCTTCTCCTATATAAATACACTTCCTCTGATGATTACTTTAGGGTTGGTTCCTTTTGGGATCCATCCCTCCAGCATCTACAGCCTTTCTCCTGTGCTCTGCCTCATCCTGAAGGAAAAAAAAAAAAAAGAATCATGCAAAGAGGACACCTGAGAATGCTCACGGACATCTGGTTGCACAATCAGCAATCTTCCCCATCAGCAGCAGTGATTCTTCTTATATTACTACCTTTTAAGCTTGGATTTCCTCTGCCCTGCACAGTTCATCTTCCTTGGCATTAACCAAGTGCAATCATTAAGGAAAGAAGGCCTGACAATTGCTGCTCCTTCATAATCTTTTAGCTGGTATGCAGGTCCCTTTGTTCTTTTGATGACTTGATCCATTATACATAACTGTGGTGAAATTCTTTCATAACCCTGGGCAAAAACCCACTTGCTTTTAGAAATCTGCATGTGATCTCATTCTCTGAACAGTGGAAACTCCAGTTTTCTTTTTACATAAATATCATTAACTACTTTCCAAACTGCCAGTGAATTAGACTGATTGGCACCCCAGGCCTGGCTTTGATGGTTCTGTAAAACTATGAATAGCAGTTCATAGAACTGTGCATCTCTTTAGGTGTAGGTGGTGGTAGGTGTGAAGTACAGCCACACTTTTGTTTTTAAAGTTCTGTTGAATTGTTCCACAAATGCTGTGTGTGTGTGTGTGTGTGTGTGTGTGTGTGTGTGTGTGTGTGTGTGAGAGAGAGAGAGAGAGAG
>NW_025336479.1:14599207-14616721 GCF_004798865.1 Varanus komodoensis | reverse complement strand
AGAGAGAGAGAGAGAGAGAGAGAGAGAGAGAGAGAGAAATGGAGAGAGTGGAACAGGGAAGGGAGGGAGTGGAGAACTGGACTCAGGCAATCTGGGTTTTAGTCTCCACTCAGCCGTGGATCTCAGTGGGTGACTTTGGGCCAGTCATAGACTCTTAACCTAACCTGCCACACAGGGCTGTTGTTGTGAAGTAAGATTGAGAGGAGGTGAAGAATTATGTGAGTCACCTTGAATTTCTTGGAAGAAAAAAGGCAGGCTATAAATATAATAAATAAATAAAATCCTTACATAAATAAACCCCAGTTTGACTTCAGTATTGGTGACAAAGTAGTGCACTCCATGTTGTTTTAATAGGAAGCTCACATTCTCCTTAAAAAACTCATGGGCATAATCCATCAGTAATCTTCTAAACTTTCTTCTCTTTTCTCTGAAAATAGCTTTGGGCACCTCTCTGTCCATCTTGTCTTTTAGAACCCATTCCTATCTATACAGAATGCTTACTACTGTTCAAATCTCTTTGTAACCATTGGTGCATTTAGAAAATTGGTGCAAACTGACTAAATTATGTGCCACAGAACATCTGCTTAAGACACAATGGACTTATTTCTTTTAAAATGGACTTTGAGTTGTTTGTGCAGTATGAAAACATCCTCATGTTAGCCACCTAGGGGCCCATTTGCCTGGACTGGTGTGTCAGGTACAGGACCTTGCTCCAAGGTGAATACAGCTAAAGAGAAACTGCCAGTTGTAGTAGAACCCACTCATGCTAAATTCTCAGGAGCTGTAACAACTTCTCCCTTCCCTGGTGTAATTTTCAGGCCTACCAGTGTCAAAACGGAGCTTGTCATCTTGGTTTTTCCCATCTTTCTGAACTGATTGTTCAAGGGTGCCAGGGGAGAAGAAAGCCCATGGGCTGCAGAGTTATTCCTGCAGTTTACATGCTTTCTGTACAGAAAAGATGTTGTCTTTATCATATCTGGCCAACTTTTGAGTGGGGAAGGGTATCTTTTCTGGGGCTTAAGCCCAGTAATATTCCTATTATTCTGTGGGGAGTGGAGAGATCATTGAGAGTCATGTGTCTCTGTTGGGTCAATATGAGGAAGGGTAGGAAATGGCACCGTTGGCCCATTTCTGTCCCTGTGCAAGTGAGACCTCTAAAACTGATTAGGGTTGGTCTGTTGGGATGAGTCCAGTTCACAGAGGAGTCCCATGACCCTACAGAGCTGATCTGAAAGGGGTTGGGTACGACCCCTCTGTGGCCACATGTCAGGTGTCTATAACTTCTTCCTATCGGTCCATGATAGCAAGATTGGTCCAAAGAAGACCCTAATGCCCCTAGCACATAAACTGATTCCTACATCTGGGCAGGGCTTTTGGCTAGGATAGGATATCCAGCCTGAAAAGGGGCAACACCACATGCTACCTTTTTAAAAAGAGCAGGGTTTAGAATTTGACATGCTGGTGGCTTTTAACTTCTAAAGCCTATTGCCTCTGCCCAAATTCCCTGGATTATGTCAAGGTGCTAGACTGAAGATTGCAATCTCTTAATAGCTTGAGCCTACAGAACTGCATCTTATCTCCTATCAGATGTCATATGATTATCTGAGGATGTCCTGTGGAAAATATTACACTCATGATGTAAAAATACAGAAATAGGTTGCTGGCTTTCTGTTTGGGAGGGGGCAAGGGGAGGGAAATGGAGTGAAAAGAAGCTTTACTCCTCAGAGGTGTTCCAGAAGACCTCCCTCAAACTGGGAAGGATCCAGCAGATGCCTCTGATAAGTGAAAGGGACCACTTTTCACCAACTTGTCCTTACCCCTGTGCCCCATCTTGCTATTAGCTTTAGAATTTATTCTACAGCTATGTCTCAGAGCACAGATGACAGGTGGCTTGAGATTTTTTAAGGGGAGGAGGAAATTGGTGAAAGCTGCCCCTCCTCTGTGGTTAGCGAAGACATTCACAGGCTCCAAAGCTGCTCTGAGAGAGCAATGGCATGGCTGGACTCAGGTAAGCATCCATCTGTTATCCTACGATATGCATATAGTCACTTTAGCAATGCATTTCCATGCATGGTGCTGAACCATTTTGTAATGTTATATCATTTCAGATGTACATTGAATCTTAAAATGGTGATTTATCTGGTCTGTATGCATGAGCAACAAAGAGACAGGCAGAGAAAAGATTGCCCTAGACAATGTATTGTAGAAAGTGTGTGTGTATATAAATGGCCTCAAGAAGCCAATTCTTATGTTGCTTTTTGTTGTGCCAAAATATTAACTGACTCCTACAACTTGGGAGTATCCCAGCACATTGTCAAATGGCTTTATGTCTTCAGCAGTAATAGCTTCCATTCTCTTTTGCTTTGGTTAGTTGTTCAGAGCTGCTGTTCCATTCATTTTTTCTGGCAGTTCCATTACTCTTCCTCTTATTTTCTTTCTGATTCATTGTAGTGTAGGGATAGTTCAGGAAGAGCTATTGCTTCTTTGTAGGCATGGCATTTCCCAAGTTCTCTTCTAGAATTCATTGTCAATATGGAATTGAGTGCAATGACACACACATTGTTTATTTCCACCATCTGTTTATCTTTTTTCTGACTGGATTAGGAAGGCATGTGAAGCACTACACAGCAAGAAATCCAGCCACAATGCCAAGTTTGGGGTGCCCTGCCCTGCTCTCCCCTGTGTACTTTGTATTTGTCTCTTTTTACAGGATCTTGCATCATGAAGTCACTTGGAGGAGAAAGACGAACTGAGGGAGGGGTCTTTGAGGGGCAGCCTTATATCCTGCCTTTTTTTCTTCAAGGAACGCAAGGTAACTCCTCTGAGTCAGTGACTGGCCTAAAAACATCTCACAAGCTTCCTGGCTGAATGGCGACTAGAACTTGTACCTCCAAAGTTACAGTTCAGCAATCCATCCACTAGAGGGTGCCAAAACCCAGAGCCAGCACCACCTCCAACACCTTGCTGCCCCCTCCCACTAGGAAACAACCACCTCGCTCTGCCCAATGGCAGGACCAGCGCTGCTTTGGCAGCTACAGGCTCTACTTTTCCAGAGAAAGCAACTGAAGGATCATGAAGGGAAAGACTAGTTCAGCACCAAGCAAATCTATTGCATTGGGTTTCAGGACAGCTTAGGCTACCATCCTATATTGATTTAGCTGGGAATAAGCTCCATCAAACCCTAAATAAGCTTGCATACGGAACAGAATTGCAGAGCTTTGCTATTAACAAGGAAGAAATTGAAATTGTGAAAGACTTTACATACCTCAGTTTGGTCATCAACTCAAATGGAGCCAAGGAATTCAAAGAAGGCTAAACATTGGAAGGGCGGCAATGAAGGATCTAGAAAAAGATCATCAAGTGTAAGGACATTTTACTGGAGGCCAAGGCACAATCACAATGGATGTGTGTGAAAGCTGTACAGTGAAGAAAGCTGACAAGTAGAAAATAGATTCCTTTGAAGTATGGTGATGGAGGATAGCTTTGTGAATACGCTGGCCTGATGGTAAGATGAACATGTGGGTCCTAGATCAAAACCAGCCAGAACTTTCCTTGGAAGCAAAAGTGACAAAACCAAGGCTGCCATTCCTTGGACATCATCATGAGAAGGCAAAACTCCCTGGAGAAGAAAACATGTTAGAAAATGTTGAAGGCAGAAGACAAAAGGAAGACCAAATAGGAGACAGATGACTCCATAAAAGAAGCCACACCCTTGAATTTACAAGAGCTGAGCAGGGCTGTCATGGCTAGGCCATTTTTTGGGTCTTTCATTCATAGGGTCAGCATAAATCAGAGACAACTTGATAGCACATAACAACAAGAAAATGGTTTTAGGGCTTTTATAAGTGTTCTCCTGTCTAGATTGCTATAAATTCAAGCAAATTGGTTTAACTACATTGCCATTTGAGAAAACCAAGCTAATTAATGTTATTTGTAATTAGGACATTTTCTTAACTGAGAAATTAGGACATGTAGCTAAATGTAAAACAAAGCAAAACTGACAGATTAGAAATAGCCATTATAATCTATAATACAATATTCAGGAAGCTAGCAAATGGGAATGCACCACTCATGTACATTTATTAAAAGTACTGCTGTTCTACTTTTCTTCTTGAATTTTGTTTGTGTCCTTAGTTATCTGGCTCACTTCTTTATCAAATGCAGTGTACCACAAAAGCATCATAACTAATAACCTGATCCCATCTTGAATGGAAATTGTTCTAACGTGCATAAAGTACAGAGAGAGCTTTGGCTATGGATGGTATAGAAAGGAAGTAGGAGGAGGAGAAGGAGGAGAGTAAGAACTCCTCTGACTTGCTGACTTCAACAAGAAAGCTCTATATGCTCAAAAGAGGGGACAGCAGATATGTGCAGAGTGATCCCTGTAGGAAAAATTTGGTCCTGCAAAGCCTCCACCATGGCCCCCTGTCTCTCTTCTACCACTTCCAACCCTTCATTGAGGGTCAGGTTGTCGGAGGCTTTGTTTGCCCCTCACTTTTCCAGATGGTTGTTGAAAGAATGAATCTATTCAGTAGGCACATGTGTTATCATTCAATGGTGACTCCTAAAGGGTAAGTGAACCCCTGTGTGCTGGGGATGAAAGAGTCCATTACTCTTGCCACACTTCCCAGGCCAGGGTGCCACTGACTCTTCAGAGTCGGGCTGGGAAATGAGTGCTGTGGACATGGAGATGGGAGAGGAGAGAGAACGTATCTCTAGGCTGTCATCTCCAGGTGTTCAAGCAGACCTTACAAGCCAACACAGAGGGTTCAGAAGGGCAGAGAAGGCACATGGGAGAAGAGCAAGAGAAATCTTGTGCAATCCCTGACCCTCTGACATGGCATCAGCCAAGTAGAGGACCTGCACGGATCTAGGGGGCTGACCCTTCCCCAGTGGGGGGCACACTCAAGGGTTACTGAAAAGGAGGGTTCTCAGAAATAGTTTCCAGTTTTGGTTCAAGGAGTGCATGGTTCAAGGAGTCTTGGAGACTCTTCCTCTGTTAGCTATTAGTTTCTTGGCTGCACATTGGAAATAAAGTGCTTTTTGCCAAAGAACTGGCTGTTGATTGGAGGAAGAAGGCAGAGAGCCAGCTTCAACTCAGTGTGTGAGCATGTGTATGTCCAGCTGATAGGGTAGGTATCAGTGGGGGTGACCCTGCCCCCTTTCAGCTGTGCCCCTAAGGTGCTTGCCATTCTTCTATCAGGCTGAAAAGAAACCCTGAGTCCAAGAACGTGTCTGAAACAGCGTGAGTTGTATCCCCTCTCTGCACATGAGCATTGGGTGCAGGAGGCCATGGCAAGGGAAGGCGTGAGGTGCTGCTACATGCTTCCCATATGCACATCTGGTCTTCTCTCGTCCCTCAGACATGTGGCAGGGGAGGCAGAATCTGGATTAAGCGATGCCCTCTTTATACGGCCATGGGATTTATTGTGGAATGTAATTGGAAAGAAATTCAATTCTGCGGTCTCTCTCTCCATTCCAGGAGTTGTATGACTTTTTGTTTGTCTGTTTCAACATGCATAGGATTGTACCTTTGGTGGCTTTGTACCCTGTGAGTGGTGTGTGGAATCTTGAAATATACTTTTTATATTTTTTTAATGATCAGCACTGGGCTTATCTTTGAAATGTAGCACTGCAAATCCTAGGATTACAGGAATAACCTTTTTTTCCCATAAGGGCAGCCAAGAAGAAATGTATAATCACCACCCAGCACTTTTATGTTCCTTAGAATCTTTTTGTCTTGTTTTTGTTAGCAAATTCCTGAATTTCAAGGATATGCAGGAAGCAAAAGCAATTGGCAGAAAGAAAGGGTGATTAGTTTAGTTCCTACCCTTCACTCCATTTCAAACAATCCTGCTGCAGTGTAAACATCATACATAAGAATAGGGACAGGAAATAACTATGCTTGTTGTTTGTTTCCAAAGGAAAAATGATACTCAATTTAAGTGAGCTACAGCCTTACAAAGATCAGCTTGAGTATGAGGACCACTGGCCTGTTTCAGGGGGATGGGGAATCCATTGGATCAGTCATGCAAAGCATTGTTCAGTTGTACCATTTATACAATGTATGTACCCCCAGTTAAACAGTTAGGTCTGGATTCAGCATTTGCCTCCCACAGGAAGAGGAAGAACAAGAGGAAGAGAGAGGAAGAGCTCTGCACACAGAAAGTACTTCTGTCCAATTTTGGAGGATTCCTCACCCCAGAGGTCACAGTTCACTCCATTCAGCAGGTTTTCTGGGCACTCCACGTGCTATTTTCAGGGAGTTGGAAGGGTTACCATGGGAATGAGGGAGTGGAAAAGTCCAATTCCACTAGTGCAGGTGACCAAGCTTAAAGCTAAACAATGAATCTGAGAAAAAAGTCCTGCTTCAGCTCATGAAAGACCTCTGCTAGTCAGAGAAACCAAATTTGACCTCTATGGGCTAGTGATTTAAGTTTAAGACAGGTCCCTAAATTCAAATGTACTAAAGAAAATGTAAATTGGCTACTATATTGATTTGTTTAAGCCACGAGAGGGAAATCAGAAGGTGTCCTAATTTTGGTGGTGACCAACATCACTGAGGAATCCTTCCCCTGCTCCTTTATTCCCTCTGCACCCTTAGCAGAACTCCCCAGTGCCTGCAATGCAACATCAACATAATTCCCTTTCAGCTGCCTTTAATTAATGGTGTGACCTTGAACACTCTGTAAGGAATTTACTGTTTGAAACATCAGAACAAACTGTTAGGAAAAATCCTGAAAATCAGCCCAACCACAATGAGAATCTGTTCCCTTTTTGCTTTGGCAGGAACTGATGCTGTACTCATGAAGCAAGTCACGAATAGCTGGTAAGACCCACCTTATCAAATTGCAAGACAAAGCAATACTTAGGTAGAGGAGAAAACATTTGCTGTAGTAAAAGGAGCTTCCTAGCATCATTTTACTGTACAAGAATCAGTTGCTGGGCAACAGTAAAGGATCTGTGTGTGTGTGTGTGTGTGTGTTTGTGTGTGTGTGTGTGTGAAGTGAGGGGGGTACAAAGGGACTGCTTCTAAAGAGAGTTGCAGAGGTCTAAACTGTTTGAAAAGAACATCCACAACAGCTAAGTGAGCTATCAAAATGAACCAAGGGCAGCCGGGGAAGGATGTGTATGAGTTTATGGAGTGAGATGAGTAGATGCATCCTGCCAGGAACTGGGAACTGAAGCTCACCAAGATGGGCAGTGGTGATGACGGCAGCAGGACCATGTTCTGGTGGGTGAAGGAAAGCACTTTCCATCCTACGAAGTCACAGAATTAGACAGGTTGAAGGATGATGATCTGTCAGATTCAGGGTATATTGGTTAAGGAAAGGGCACAGCAGGTCCTGGTAAACAAGTTAATGAAAATGCTTAAACTGAATTTGCATTAAGTGTACAGGCAGCTTTTGACCCTGGTGTTTCATTTTCATCCAGGGGAAGTAGCTAGAAGTACCTCAGCCATCAAGGAATTCTTATTGTCAAAAGGAATTCCATTTCTTCAAATAAAGAAGACTGATTAAGAAGTGAGACACCAGTTCATGGATTGAACTGTGGGCATATTAGGTAATTGCACAATTTGGTTAATTGAGTGGGACAGTGGATTAGGCAGAGCTGCCTGGCAACCTTTCAGTTTTTCAACTAAATCTGCAACTGCCCCGGGTGGTAGTAAACTCCACTATGCTTTCCCCACAAGCCACCTCTCTTCAGCAGTTGAGGCAGGCTTCTTGAGCTGTTTTGCAGCATTGTATGGGAAAGATAAGCTAGACCCAAATTTGAATTGTACCTTGCCCATGGGTCCCACAACTGTATTTACCAGTCATTACAAATGTATTTCAGGGCTATCACATAAGTTCCTATGTACCTGTATAACTCTCCTGCATAGCCCTGCCAATGTGAACTGATGCTTGACCTAGCTAGCAAGACACACCCTGCATTGGTTGCCCTTCTGGCCACCAATTTAGACAGACAGACAGACAGACAGACAGACAGACAGACACATGTGCACACAGACAGAGTAAACACCCTACCCAGTCAGTTATTCCTACACTGCCCATAATTTTATTAAACATATGGCTATTCTGAGAAGCAGGAAGGGAGTCTTCATATTCTGTACTTGATTCATGAACAGAAGTGGGCATAGATGCTCTCAATTTCATGATCTTTATCCATGGAAGTGACCAGCAGGCGCATTTCCTTAAATGCACGCTGTTATTACCTTGCTAATGGCTCTATGAAGAAGTTTTTTGGAAACAGATACTCTACCAGAGCAAATCATAACCTGAATGATTTCATTGATCCTAATGTCCTTGGAATTGTCTGGCTTCTCAAAAAGGCTAGTATTCACTGGAATTAATCAAATTTCTGTTGATGATCTGATAGTGGAAGGCTGCATATACATTATAAAAAAATTGCTCAGGAATTAAAATAAAACCTGGAACCATTTCTAATACATAAATTCAGCAGGTCACAGATAACTGAATATTTTGAAAGGCTTTGAAATGCAACTAGTGCAGCCATCTTTGCCCTAAAACTCCCATTCTCCCAAGTCTCTATTTTCATCCAGTACCTCTGGAAGGCAGCACATCGTAGAAGGCCAGCCTAGTCTAGTAACTTAAGTAGCCACCATCTGTTTTAGCACCACACCTTTTGGGAGTACAGGCTATATGTAGAAGAGGAGGCAGCAAAAGAATCCATTAACCCATTTGAGATGTTCACGAAAGTCCAGGGGCAAGATCACATGGTCACTGCTTATGCATGCACATATTTGTATGAGCAGTTGGAAAGAGATCAATGGGCCCCCATCCTTATTCTTTCCTCACCCTGCAATGGTTATACATCGAATTCAGATAATTGAACAGGATCACTGTTTTATGTGCCTTGCAAAATTCCACCTGAGCTTACCCTTGTTTTCCATTTCAGGGCAAGGACATGTCTCCACGTACTGCCAAACATGCAATTCTTTGTGGAGCAGCAGAAGCAAGCATGCAAATTAGATAGTGGAATCACATCCAGAAAAGGGACATGGTTGTGGAAATATATACGATCCCCTCTTCTTACTGGACTGCTTTCAGTAATATAGCTGATGGGGAAATCTTCCATAAGGCATCCACACCTGATTACCTCAGGAAAATATATGAAGAAGTACCAGTCTAGTCCTAATATTTCTGCTCATTAGCCAGTGCAAGCATTGCATTCAGTTAATCATGGGAGAATGTGCTGAGATCCTAGTAAGTCACTCATGGATCTCCTTGAACAGAGCTCTTCCCTGTCCCTTCCCCTCCCCGCTCCCCCAGACTGCAAAGGAGAAATAGCAGTGCTACACCTACCTCACTGAAGCTTATACAGCAACAGTGGCAAATCTTTGCAGGAGAGAATTGGTACCAACAAATACACAACTGAAGCAAAACAGGAACTGGAACTTCTTTGCCCATGCAAGTGAATGTCAAAGTTAGGAAATGGCTTCATTTCGTTCAAGATCTGTGTGCTATCCAGGCTTGGGATGAGGATGCTTGCTTTAATTGCCACATGTGGCGTCTCTGCTGTTGATGTGCCAGCTACTGCAGCTTGTCTAATGTATATTTAGCCAGCCTTATTAAAACATTGAATACAACAAACAGTGGCAATGAAAATTACATGCTCTTAATAGACATCTTTTATTTTAAACTTGCTTTTGTGCTGCAGTGCTACAGACGAAGCTCCAGCAGAAGAAGCCAAGTACTAAGAGAAGAAAGTTATTTCTTAGAGTGATGCTGGAGCCCTTTGTTAATGTCAAGGATAATTTGGGCTGACTGATTTGATTGCTGCTCTCTTCCTGCAAGAGGGCTCAATAAATGAAGCTGCTTGCATGGATAATTTAGGCTTAGATGATTGCCAGTGAACTAATGATGCAAACACAGCTGAAATAAAATTTCCACTTTATGGAGTGATTAAGAAAACACACACACACACATGCACGCACATACACATACACACACACATGCACAGGCAGGACGAGAAGCACTTAAGCACCTGCAGTATAGACCATATCAGAGCAGGCAGCTAACCAGCTGATCAAAGGATACCCTCACAGCATAGCATCTTCCCAGAAGATGGAGGCTACTGGGGATGACTGTGTGGAAAGGCTCGGCAGAAACAACGGGCTACTGGGATGCTGGGTAGCTCTGAGTCCTGTACGCATCAATCAACACATCTGAGTGTAGTGCTTTTATTTATTATGCAATCATTTGCATTGTCTTGTTGGACCAAGTTATTTCTCTGTAGAATCAGGATGTGGGAAGTCAAATGAGGATGAGCATGTTAGATCCACCCGTGATTGCCATCTCCATTACTTTCCATGTCTTGAAGGAATGATGTCTGAAGTGGAAAGCCTTTTCTAGTCTTGTAGGTTTTCCATGCAATTTGGATCCCCGATTTTCAGGTTTTCAAACTGCACAAGTAGCTTATAAGAGTAGAGAACACTTGGCACACCAGAAGTTATCTCTGCTAGTCATGAGAGATGCCAAGAGCAGTGCCAAGGATAGAACTAGTTGTTTTGTTCTGCTTCTGGGACTAGAAGCTAGACAAATCTTTCTACATGTTGCACCAACAAGCAGGAGATTGTGACTGAGCCTTTAGCAGAGGTTGGGCTTCTGCTAGGCTGGTTAGTCTCAACTACAGCCCAAGCCTTTTGTCTTAAACAAACCAGGTGTATTTTAGCAGCAGCCCCAAACTGCAATGATAAAGGAATGGCCCTGCCATGCTAATGTCTTCATGGGTAGAATCCTCTGATTCTGATGGTGTCTATGCAAGTTTCTCTGGAAGAAGAGGCAGGCCCTGGGGTCTCGTTGGAAAGCTGAGAATGTGGAAGACTCACAACGTTTCTCCATAGTGGAGTCCTCTCAACACTTACCTCAAGAGCCTCTTCTTCAGAGGGCAAGAGGCTGGATTACCTCTGACAACGAGAAATTGAGGTCTTCATCCATGACAATAGTGTGTTCAGCCGTATTGTCCCGTTTGCACATTGATGCCATGAAGATGCAGAATTCCATGGTCTGCAAGAGTACACACTGGCCACAGCCTACTTCAAGGATCACCTAAAGAGCAGACCAGCCCTTAAAAGCAGATTGCCTGCTGTTATGGGAAGACAGCAATAAGGAAGGGTGCTGCAAAGCTTGCATGCAGTAAAGAACTTTGACAAATCACACTCGGGATCTACAGTGTCATCCACCACAGGCGTGTCTACTCCGTAAATCGGATGGATGAAGAAATTTCCTCCTTGTCACCTTTGCATTTGTCCTCCCACCGACATCCATCCCAGCCCACTTTCACATTCACCCGTGCTTTCATTATTTTAATTCAGAAGTTATCACAGGTAAGTACTTGCTGTAAAATATTTTCTCTAAAAATATATGCTTCAAAATGTGTCTTTTTTCAGGCTTCTAAATATAGCTTCATCAACATATGCATTGCTAAATGCATTTTTATATGCTTCTTTGGGCTGAGAACCACACTGGAACCTTTGGATGGTGTGAAAGGCTCCCACCATCACATTAGATGAAGAAGTCAGGCAATTTCATAGCAGAATTCACAACATACATTTCTCAAACATCCCTACTGAGAAGTAGCCTCACTGAATTCAGTGGATTTTAATTCCACAGGTAAGTGTGCAAAGGAATGAAGCTTGAGTGAATTAATATACAATATATTCCAAAAACCACACACACACGGGAGGGTGGGGGAGGTCAACAGATGTAACAGCATGTAACTACATTGGAAGGATTCTGAATTAACCCTGCATGCCTTCCTTCCTACAAGAGTACACTACTTATCCCCAGACACCATCTGCTAGGCTTGAGCACTAGCTGGCACTCTTATTCTGCACTTCTAGACATGGATGCCAAATTCAGAGACAAAACACTCTCCCTCCACTGATACTTGGAACACTGAGCTTTCTGTCAGAAATTGCTGAGTCAGGATCAGGTGACCTAGATCCAGTACCAGTTAGTCCCTGTGCTTCTGAAGGGCAAAGAGGCCACACCTCCATGATTTGCAATACACTCCTTGGCATCCCAAAATGATAGGCTCATGCATCAAGTCTCCTGCCTTACCACATCTGTTTTAAGATCACCAATCCTTGCCCTTAATGGCTCCGTCATTTCCTTTGCTTTCTCTGGAGTCTCTGTTAACTTCTGGTTGTGTTCCTTTTATATTCCTTGCACCAGCCCCTCCATATTTTGTTGACATTTGCTCCTTCCATTCCTTACAAAATAATTTAGTAGATTCTAACCTTCATGTAAGCAAGTGACCATGAAATTGGTTCCCCCCAGCTCAAGCACTATCGCTCTTCGTAAAGCATGTGGAATCATGAGATTCATCTCTTTGTGGTAGGGGCTTCATCCCACTATCTGGTCTTCAATCCCATGTGTTTCATCCCTCTAAAAAGGAATGGAACTTTCCAGAAGGATATGCTCACTCCACAGATCTTGCCCCCTGCAACAGAGCAATGTTGGGCCATGCCATGGGAGCTGACTTTGGGCATCCTGGTATACGCCAGCAAGGGAAGTCTTTTCAATAAGAAGCTTCCACCTGTCACTCCTTTTGTCCTTCTAATCAAGGTCATCAAAAATAAATTTCTAAATATGAACATAAATAAAAATGTATCAGTTTTTAAATCTAGTTATTGACATTTAACATTTCTCCCTTTGACTATATAGATGAAAATATAGGTGAATCCATTGGGGACTAATGTGTATCATGAGAGTGGAAGAAGGAACATTTGTGCACTGGCAGTTTGCTTAAAGAGTAAAAGTGGATTGCAGACAGAGGGAGTAAGTTTGCCTCCTTTTATTTATTGGCCAGATCCAAGGGCATGATGGGGATTCAAAGAAAGAATTTAGGGCTGGTTGAAAAGACACTGTCTGGACACCAGGTCTACCCACTGAGGAACAGCAGGGGAGCTGACATGTTTTTCTGAGGCCAGGTCGTGTTGCAGCAGGGAGACCTGCGTGTCCGGCAATACTGCTCCCCCTGCACCACCAATTTTCCTGCCTCCCGTTTCATGCCTCCTGTTGACTATCACAGGATTTTCCTTTTAAAAGCTTTAGCTTGGTTTCCCTTTTCCTGAAGTAGATTGATTAAGGAGGCATAGTAGCCCCTGAGGATTGGATTACTCATGCCCAAGTTCAGAAAAATAAGTGCAGGGGATTTTGTGTCCCACAACTTTTTATTGGGATTTTTTTTTAAAGAAAGGAAACTGCCCATCACTCCTGAATTTCTTGGCTGAACTGGATGATAGTTGCAGGAACAGCTGCCCTTTTTGATGAAACTAAGACTGTCAATTTCAGATTAATAGGTACAGAGGTCATTACTATTTGTTAAAACACACACAGTCGTAGATCATTCTTCTGCATCTTTCTTGTGCAAATAATAGAAAGCACAGAGGTGGCTTTAAGTGAAGAAAATCATTTCCTTTTTAATATCACAATATTTTTAAGTGAGGCAATATGGTTTCAGAAGGATAAATGCGATGGTCTATATGGAAGGGGAATCCTCAGTATATTTTTGAGGAGGTGGGCTGAGGGACTCACATGACAGAGGCAGGTTTTCAAGTAAGAAATCTGCAAAATTTCAGTAGGATAGGTGCAGGAACTGGGAGCTTAGGATAACCGGAAACAAGCTAATGCTTTGTTCATAGTGAAGCGTGATGGTACTGGAAGAATGTTCATCTCATGTGAAGTCTAGTCCTCTTCCAAAGCACAGGGGACACCCCGCCCCCCAGTGAAATATGTCAGTCACTCAATCCTCTCCCTCTCTCTTCATCCACATTTAGAAAAGCAAAACATAATCTGCCTGAATTTTTTCACTGAAGACTGACCGCCATATGAGATCCAGCTCTTTTTCTGGTCACTTCAGTGGGAAGGCCATTTCATCCTGCAAAGCACCAGAAATAGTTCCAAGGAGAGAATTTCAGCTCAGGCTTTGATATTTGATCCGCTAAATCTATCCTTTGTGTTCGCAGATGCTATGCAAAGTTTTGTGTTGTGGGCAAGGAAAGCCAAAGTTTTTTTTAAATTTAATTCCCCCATCCCTAATCCCACTTATTGCAGGATAAGGCTGAAGGGGTCTTAGTTCAGAAAGCACCCAAGCAGTGGGAAAGACTAGGAAACCCTTGTAAAGATGCAGTTAACCAGTGGGAAAAAGCATCCCCCACTTCTAGTTCATAACAGTGGATTACTCTGTTTCTAGCAAGACTTGAATATGGACTAAATACTTTGGGCTTTATCTCATGAGCAGGTTAATGTTCATCCACAGCAGTGCAACATTTCTGATCTGGACTTACTGACTCAGATCAGTGAGCCTAGTTAATTGGTATAAACTAGTTCACAGCTGCATCCATATCATTTCATGGATGAAACATCCCATTATGACATGCATGTGTGAAGAAAGTGATCACAAGTATAACGCCACAGACAGAACATCCATCTCCTCTTCTGCCACCTACAATGCAATGCTTTTCAATGGATGCTGTTGGCACATTAGCTGCCAGCCTGTACAATATTCAAGTACAGAGAAATCAAGCCATATACATGCTTCTTTGAAACAAGCCTCAGGCAACTGTTTCGCCGCAGATTTAGTGCTTATCACAAATGCTCTCAGCCATGACAGCTAAATGTTCCATGGCAGTATTGCCAGATGTTGGGGGAGGAACAGAGCAAAGGGACTGTTGTCAGTGTCGCACCCTGCATTTGAGCTTTTGGGGGCATCCGCATCCACTGTTGTAGACAGAAAGCTAGAGAAGATGGGGCTTTGGCCTATTTTAACAAGAAAATTCTTATCCACTACCACAAATGAGCAATTACCTTTGGGCAACATGCAAATCATTGGGTTTTAATGTATTATACATGCAGTAGCTGAAGCGTGCATGAATGTATTACATTTAAATTTGAATACAAATCTTCCTTCAGTAGAATCCATTGCAAACCTCCTAAACATGCCTGTCTCTGGTGGAACAACAGAATTAACCGAAGGGTATGACTGAAAGCTGACTGTAGCAATGCCTTGCTGACAATACTGGGGAAATGTTGACAGTTATTAACTATTAAGGAAGATGTCAGGAAAAGTGGGAAGATATGCTCTTCCTAGCTGCAAGAACAGTAGAATAGTATGTTACACCACCCTCTAAAGAACCCAGGCTCCTTATGTACTTTCTCCCAGTAGCATTCCTTCCTTCCTTCCTTCCTTCCTTCCTTCCTTCCTTCCTTCCTTCCTTCCTTCCTTCCTTCATGGGGAGGTGTAGGCATTGACTACAAGCTTTGGTTCAATTTCTGATTTGAAAAACAGAACACTTTGCCTCAGACAGTCTGAGACAGTTTAGAGACAGTCTGAATTGCTCATGTCTGGATCTGAATTTTGTGTTGGAAATTTAAAGCTTTGTTTCCCCCTTTGGTAACAACTGGAAATCAACAAATGAGTTTTTATTTTTTGGCTTTTCGACAAAGAAGTTCCATCTGAGGGAATGAAATCTGCCAAATATTGGGAAAATGAGTATAAGAAGTTGTGCTAGATGTAGGGTGATGAGAATCCTGGACTAGATGGACCTTGGTCTGGTCCAACATATTCTTATACTCTTATGTTTGATTGTATTTTATGTTCAGAAAGCAAACTGTCAAAATATGTTATGATGGGGTGGAATTAATTGGAAATTGCAGGCATAGTTCCTCTGGAGGAGACTGAGCCTGCCAAGCTTAAGCGAATAGATATGTTGTTTTTATGTGCCACCATGTTGCCTTCAACTCATGGTAAACCTCCAGAGTGTCCTGTCCTTGACAGCCCTGCTCAGCGCTTGTAAACTGGAGGTTGTGGTTTCCATTATGGAATCTGTGGAGAGCAGCCCCAGTTCACTTTTGTTACAGTCCACCCAGATAGACCCACCTGGTTCTGAGGAGGAGGTGGGGGGCAGAATTGGGCAGAGCACTTAGCAGGTTAAAGATTAGCTCATGAAGATTCTCAGGCAGAGCATGAGAACAGCCTGCCTTGAAAAAGGAAAGGGGAGAAGTTTCAGAGCTGGAGGGGAAGGAAACTTAGAGGGAGTCTCTTAACCCCATAAGCAGATGCAGGCAGAGTAAGAAGATCAACTAAGAAGTACCTGCTATTGCTGAACAGATGCCTATCTCAACTATTTACTCTAAGTTTCTCATCGGTTTTGTGGCTGGGAGTTGTAGCAGCAGCATTGCAGGGCTGGAATCTTTCATATAGTGAAGAACCATTGCTCTGTCTCCTGGTCATTCCACGTAGCATGGGATGAAAAGCATGAAATTGCTGTTCCTGTGATATGTCCATTTTGCCAATGGGCAAGCAAAGTCTCTGCCATCAATCTCAATGCCAATTCTGTCTGAGAGTTAACTGGACCAGCCAACTTTAGCTGTGCCTTTGAGGGCTTGTTCACCTGCCTCCTTACTTTCTAGTCCTCTTTTGCCACTCACAGAGGCTAGGTGGGTCAACCTATCCTATGCAAGAGCATAACCAGCTCCAATCAGACATGATAGCTGGTAAAATTCAAAAATCACTGGGGGGGAAATCGCTTCTTCTGAACATGCATCAGCAGGCCTTAGCCACCTCACTTTAACAACCACAACAAAAGGAACAAATGTTTCAAGGGGAAACTCCAGCATGAAGTTGTTAATTGGGAATGCACGCACAATTGGGATTTCAGATTCAAAAGCAGCTGGGAGCAGCCAGCTCATTACAGAAAACAGCTGACCTTTCGGTGTTCCTTTCCAGTGTCCATCTTGCTATGTCAATCCACTACCAGGGGTACCAGTTAGGAGTAAGTCACACACCCTGATGGTACCTCTTATTCATCTGTAGTCTGTGTAGCTTTGGTTAACAGCTATCTTTTGCTTAGATTTTGGTCCCATTCTGTTAAAGGAAAACATCTGTGTATAAACCCACTGGATATGCTTATATGATACAGGAAACTTGTGTTCATATCTCCCATGTCTTTTTTGAACATAGAAAATGCAGAGGCCTGACCAGAATCAAGGCCATACTATGTGGGAAGGGTAGACTAAACAGTCCCAGGGACGCTTCTCAACACCCTGCTGCTTGCTCCAGGAAGGAAGCTGACATTGGCACTAATGGCAGTTTTCCTCCTGGGATTAATAACATTTATGGAGCTGGGGGAATTTTAACTGAGATCATGGTGCACAGAGAAAAGGACTCATCTTCCCATCCACCATAGTTCTGACCCTGATTTGAGCCTCCATGCTTCATATTTTTCTTTTCTTTCTTTTGTCTAATGTCTTGCTGGCTCATCTAGTTAGCATAAAGGTAACCTATTCATGGAACTAAGGAACTAGGCTTTGGATGATAAACCATTTTAATTCTTAAAGTTCCACAAAGTGCTCAGTTGCTTTGGCTGCCATAGTCCAACAAGTCTGCTTCTCTGGAACCAGGATGAAATGCATTGCTGTGAAGTAAGCAAAAGAACAAGCTGCTGCTTCCTCCTCCTCCTCCTCCTCCTCCTCCTCCTCTTCT